>NC_057804.1:602874878-603174878 GCF_018294505.1 Triticum aestivum
GCGAGTCAGACGGCTGAGGCTCCGGTCCATGACAAGGAGTTCGATTCTTCGAGAGGGGCGCGCAGGACTTGGGTCCTTACAAGTGTTGAGCGCGAGCGAAACACCCACTAGGTCGGCTGGCGGCAATCCGGCTTGGCCGGTTGGTGAGCAGCCGGTCGTGTGGCTCACTTAGTTGGTGATTGAGGGGCCGCGTTGATCGACACGGCGGCCTTTGACTTAGTGTATGAATCGTAGAGGAGCTGCCCATTGTGCTTGCCCGCCGTCAGCCAGAGCTGGATCTGCGGTTTTAGGGCGAAGTGGGGGACTAAGGCATCCTAACTTTATCAGGAATTACCAACTTAAGGCGGCGGGGTGGCGACCGAGCCGGCCTGCCCCCGAGCCCCCGGGTCGAGCTAGTCGAGCCGGCGGCCGGGTTCGGTTGTAAAGTGATAAAATATGGGGACGAAATAAATTGGTCGGCGAAAGGCAGTCCCCGAGTCTCGTTCGGGGACCCCATAGTTTCATACGTTTACAAAAGGCGACGATATATACATTCATGCGGCTAACTGTAAAACTGGCAGAGGAGTTCCGCGTTCCATGGCCGGGTTGTTTCTTCGCCGGCGGTGTCCTTCTTGCGCTTCTTTGACTTGCGCGCTTCGATGAGGTAGTAGGCGTTGCGATCGCGCAAGGCCCTGCTCACGATGAATGGGCCCTCCCATGGAGAGGACAGCTTGTGCTGTCCTACCTGCTCTTGGACGAGTCGGAGGATGAGGTCGCCTTCGCGGAATGCGAGAGGCTTGATCTTCTTACTGTGGTAGTGACTCGGGCCTTGCTGGTAGATAGCCGAACGGCTAAGTGCCAGAAGGCGGGCTTCTTTGAGCAGTTCGACGCCGTCTTCACGTGTCTCTCTGGCTTCGGCTTCAGTGTACATCGTGACACGCGGCGAGTCGAACTCGACGTTGGTCGGGATGACGGCTTCGGCTCCATAAACAAGGAAGAACGGGGTGAACCCGGTCGACCGGTTCAGTGTGGTGCATAGACTCCAGAGAACTGCTGGCAACTCGTCGAGCCAACTGCCGGGTGAACGGATGAGTGGCTCGACGAGTCGCGGCTTCATGACGGACAGGATGAGTCCGTTGGCCCGCTCGACCTGCCCGTTGGACTGCGGATGTGCCACGGAGGCCAAGTCAAGGCGGATGCCGGAGACGGAGCAGTATTGCTCCAGCGCGCATTTGGCGAAGTTGGTGTCGTTGTCGGTGATGATGCTGTTCGGCATGCCGTAGAGCACCGCTATGTCCTTGATGAATCGGACGGTTGTTGGCCCGTCTAGTTTCTTTATTGGTATTGCCTCGATCCACTTGGTGAATTTGTCCACTGCCACCAGCAAGTGCGTCATGCCGCCTCGAGCGGTTTTGAAGGGTCCCACCATGTCGAGTCCCCAGACCGCAAAGGGATAGGCGATCAGTATGGTGCGGAGTGCTGACGCCGGCTGGTGGCTGCGTTCGCTGAAGCGTTGGCACCCTTCGCACTTGAGGACGAGTGCCTCGGTGTCTTTAAGGGCCGTTGGCCAGTAGAAGCCGTGGCGGAACGCCTTGGCCACCAGGGATCGCGATGCGGCATGGTGCCCGCACTCGCCCTGGTGAATGTCGAAGAGGATGTCGATGCTGTGATCCTGCTCGACGCAGCACTGGAACACGTCGGTAGAGCTGCACTTGACGAGCTAGTTGTTGATGATGTTGTAGGCGGACGCCCGGCGCTAAACTTGCCAAGCTCAGGTCTCGTCCATGGGGAGAACCCCGTTCTCCAAAAATTCTGATATCGGCAGGGCCCAATATGGGTCGCGACCACGGTGAAGACGGCCGCCAGGGTGGGTTCCGAGTCGGCGACTCCTGGGCCGGGTTGAGCAGCCCCCGGGTTGGGGACGGCGACGGCCGGGTCCGGGGTGATGGTGGCTAGGTTGGGCTGAGTAGCCCCCGGGCGGGGTTCAGCAGCCCCCGGGCCGGGTTCGGCAGCCCCAGGGCCGGCTTGCAGTGCGGCCGGGTCTTCTGGAACGTGGATGGACTCAGAGTCTGGCAATGGCTTGACGGACGGCTTGCGTAGGTGAACAAGGGAGACGCCGGACGGGATGGCATGACGTGACAAGGCGATCTTGGCGAGTGTGTCGGCTACCTCGTTCTCCGCACGTGGAACATGGAGGAACTCGCAACCCTCGAAGGATCCGAACAGCTTCTGGACAAGGAAGTGGTAGCTTGCCATGTTGGAGTCGCGGGCGTCCCACTCGCCGGAGCACTTCTGCACCACCAGGTCCGAGTCGTCGTAGCACAGGATGTGCCGGATGCCGAGTTCCTTGGCAAGCCGGAGGTCGTGCACAAGGGCTTCATATTCGGCGACGTTGTTGGAGGCGGCAAAGTGGATCTGGAGTGTGTAGCGGAGCTGGTCACCCTTTGGAGATGACAGTACGATGCCGGCCCCTAAGCCGAGTCGCATCTTAGACCCGTCGAAGTGCATGCGCCAATGTGTTGAGTCGGGAGGCGGCAGCAAGTACTGGGTCTCGGTCCAGTCGACGAGGAAACCAGCCAGGGCCTGAGACTTGATCGTGGTGCGGGGCTCGTAGAGGATGGTGTGGCCGTCTAGCTGGATCACCCATTTGGCGACCCGGCCAGAGACGTCCCGGCACCCGATGATTTCTCCGATAGGCGTCGTGCTGACGACGGTGACGGCATGCTCTTGAAAGTACTGCTTCAGCTTCTTGGCGGTGAGGTACATGCCGTAACACATCTTCTGGTAGTGTGGGTAGTTCTGCTTGGAGATGGAGAGCACCTCGCTCAAGTAGTAGACCGGGCGCTGGACAGCCTAGATCTTGCCCTTCTCTGGTCGCTCGACCACCAGCACCGTGCTGACTGCCCGTGAGGTAGCGGCTATGTAGAGCAACAGCGGCTCCTTGTCGGTCGGCGCGGCCAGGACTGGTGCGGTGGAGAGCATGCGCTTGAGGTCTTGGAAGGCTTCGTCCGCCTTGCCATTCCACTCGAACGGGCTTGTGTTCTTCATTAGCTGGTACAAGGGTTGCGCCCTCTCGCCCAGCCGGCTCAGGAACCGGCTAACCGAGGCCAAGCATCCGGTGAACTTCTGGACATCGCGCAGCCGATCTGGCTTGCGCATGCGCTCGATGGCCTTGATCTTCTTCGAGTTCGCCTCAATACCGTGTTCTGAGACGAGGAAGCCGAGCAGCTTTCCGGCCAGGACGCTGAAGACGCACTTTTCCGGTTGAGCTTGACCTTGTATTCACGGAGGTTGGCGAATGTTTCCTTCAAATCGTCGAGGAGCGTGAGGTGCTGCTTGGTCTTCACCACGATATCGTCCACGTACACGTGGATGTTGCGGCCGAGTTGCGAAGCAGGAATTTCTGCATGCAGCGTTGGAAGGTGGCGTCGGCGTTCTTCAATCCGAATGACATGGTGATGTAGCAATACGCCCCAAAGGGCGTGATGAAGGACGTCTTCAGGGCATCATCAGGGTCCAGCTTGATCTGGTGGTAGCCGGAGTAAACGTCTAGGGAGGACAGGAGCTCGCACCCGGCGGTCGAGTCGATGACTTGGTCGATCCGTGGGAGAGCGAACGGATCCTTGGGACAGGCCTTGTTGAGGCTGGTGTAGTCGATACACATGCGCCAGGTCTTGTTCTTCTTCAGGATGAGGACTGGATTGGCCAGCCACTCGGGGTGGAACAATTCCATTATGAAGTCGGCCGCCAAAAGCTTGGCGACCTCTTCACCAATGGTTCTTCTCTTCTCTTCGGAAAACCGACGGAGGGGTTGACGGACAGGCTTGGCGTCCTTGCAGGCGTGAAGTTTGTACTCGGCGTACTTCCTTGGGATACCCGGCATGTCCTTAGCGGTCCATGCGAAGATATCCCGATTCTCAGGGAGGAAGTAGATGAGCTCGCCTTCCTATTTGCTGTCGAGGAGGGCGCCTATGACAACGTACTTGTTGCAGCTGGGGTCCTCCGGGTTAAGCTTCACCTTCTTGGTATCCTTGGAGGGCTTGAAGGCGGCCTCGTCGGCCTGGTCCAGGGTCGGGATCGACGCAGCGGAGGCCCGCCGGCCAGGGCGACGATCCGGTCAAGCTGGTGCCGCTCCTCGGCAATGACCAGCGACTCGGCCAACTTGGCACCATCTTGGGCACACTCCAGATACTTACGGTAGTCGCCGGTGACGGTAATGAGGCCCTTGGGACCCGGCATCTTCATCTTCAGATACGCGTAGTGGGGAACCACCATGAACTTGGCGAGCGCGGGTCGGCCCAGCAATGCATGATATGCGCTGGACAGGTCCACCACCTCGAACCAGATCAGTTCGCGTCGAAAGTGGCTGCTGTCGCCGAACAGGACATCAAGCCAGACCCGGCCAATGGGCGAGTAGGAGAGGCCGGGTACGATGTCGTGGAAGACTGTCCGGGTTGGCTCTAGGTCCTCGGCCTTGAGGCCGAGCTTGGTCAACATGTCGCGGTAGAGGATGTTGATGCTGCTGCCGCCATCGATGAGGACTCGAGAGAACTTTCATGTACGCCGCGCGATGATGGTGGGGTTGAGGACGAGGGCGTATCCACCCGGACTCGGCATGACTGCCGGGTGATCCTCCCGAGTCTAGGTGATCAGGCGATCCGACCAGTGCATGAAGTCTGGCTTGGCCGGGACGACGGTGTTCACCTCCTGCCGAAGGAGGCGCTCGCTGCGCTTGTCATCGCCGAGGCTGGTGAAGACAACATAGGCCGCATTCTGGTCCGGGTAGGCTTCGTTCCGCTTCGCACCGCCGGAGGGAGGCCACGGTGGAGGCGGAGGCGGCTGTCCTGCGCCTGGAGCTAGAGTCGGAGCCGAAGGAGGCGAACGTCTCCCCTCATGATGCGCTTGCTGATGGCGCACTGCTGAAGCGTGTGCCTGGAGGGTCTTTCGCTGTTGTGGTGCTTGCATGGGGCGTCGAGCATCTCTTCGAAACTCATGGCGGGTTGCCACGCCATCTTGTCGGTATGCCGGCGCTTCACTGCCGGGTCCGCCGCAGGCTCGGCGGCCGTGACAAGCCAGTTGTCATGATGTTGCGCCAGCTGGTCGGCCTTGCGCTTGTTGTTCTGGTGATGCTGCTGTCGGCTGCTTTCGCCGGCCAGCTTCAGTGGAGGAACCGGCTTCGCCTTGCCGGCTTCATCTAGTGCCACCTGGATCTTCATGGCGGAATCGGCATTGGCGTACTTGTCTGCCGTCACCATGAGCGCGGCCATGGTGTCCGGCTCGGAGTGTGGGAGCTTCTGCTTAAGAAGGGTGCCGTCTCGGCACCCGCTGACGAAGTATTGGATCACCTGGACTTCATGGACGCCCTCGAAGCTATTCCGGAGTGTCACAGCCCTAGCTCAGCCCCTGCTGCCTTTGCTTGTTTCTCTTGTCATCATGTTTAAAATTTAAATAAACTTGAAATGGGGATTGATAAACCCTAGCACAAGTGCAATTCAAATAGGTTCAACCAAAATATTTTCAATGACCTCAAAATATCCTTTTTAAATGTTCATGATTTATGGAAAAAGGTGAAAGCCTCTACCAGAGATGATGCATATTTTTTCCAGGACATTTTGGTCATTGAATTAAATCATTATGATTTTGAGTTGGAGTTTAAAATTACCATTAAATATTGGTTGCTCCAAATATTCTGAAATTTGTTGTGTGGTTTGAAAATAGTTCAAATATTCCTCACAAAAATTTACAGAATTAACCAAAGTGTTTTGGTTAGTATTTTATTTGCAAAACAGTAGCAGAAATTAGAAAAACTGAAACAAATAATAAAGAGAGGGAGAGAAGGCCACCAGGCAACCTACCTAACCTACCTGGCGGCCCAGCTGCGGCCCAGCACTGTTGGCCCAGCCCAGCAGTCGCCCCCACCGTCTTCAACCTCCTGCCAGTAGGCAGGAGGGCGTGTGGTCGCCGCGCGTGGGCATGCGCGCGCCACCTCCTGCTTCCCCGGCCCTCCTAGCGACGCCACGACGACGCCCCGTGTCCCCTCGCTCCTCTCCCTCACTCGCTGCACCCTCTCTCCCTCCCCTAACTCTCTTCCCCGAGCTCACCCGAGAGTCACCGTCGCCGCCGCTCGCCATAGCACGGCCACCGGCCACCCCATGCCTCACCGACGCGCCCAGAAGCTCTGCCACTTCGTCCTCAACCTCCACAGCGAGCCACGCCCCATCGGATGCCCTCGAACGCCGGCCATGCCGTCTTCTTCAACCTCGTTCCGCCGAGATCGACATCGCCGCCCCGCCTGCTCCGGCCCCTCCCCGAGCTCGCCGACCAGCCCTACACGATCCCCGTGAGCTTCTACACCATTTTCCCCTTGTCTCCGCGACGTTTGCTAGTTCTAGTCGCTGTTTTGCCGATGACCGAAACCCGCCGCCGCCTGTGACCGCCGCCGACGTGCCTCCGGCCACCTAGTGGCCCGGCTATCGTGCTCAGCTTTCTCCCTGCGCTGCATAGAGCACGTAGGTGCCTCGCACGAGCCTCCCCGGCCACCATAGCGTCGACCCCGAGCTCGCTCGAGCTCCGGCGACCGCCACGGTCGACGCCGGTGACGACTCTGGCCATCTTAGGCCCAGCCGCTGCCACTACTCGACGCGGACGAGTGCCTGCATCACGTAGACGCCCTCCGCCGGCCATTTGGTCGCCGGAGGAGGAAACCCGCACCCCTCCGCCGTCTCTGGCTCCGCCGGCGACGAGCTGCGGGTCAACTCCGGCGAGTTGACCCGGGTTTGACCATGGTTTGACCTTCCCCGTGTGCCACTGACGTGTGGGCCACCCCCTGACATTTTTAGTTAGTATTAGTTTAACACTAATTAACCTAGGTTAGTTAGCTGATTAGTCGCTGACTAGTGGGCCCCGGCCCCACAAACAGTTTAGTTAGAATTAACTTAAGGCTAATTGACTTGGTTAATTAGTTGTGCCACTGACTAGTGGACCCCGCTGGTCAGGTTTGACCCGGACCAGCCCTTGTTGACCTGCTGACGTCATGCCAACGTCATGCTGACGCAGTAAACCCTTTTCTGGATTTTAAATAAATCTAAACGATTTATTTATTTCAGAAAATAGCTAAAACTTCTAAAAATCATAGTAATTCAACCGTGACTCCAAATCAAACAAATTATATATGAAAAATGATCAGAAAAATCCAATCTATCCATCTGTACCATTTTCATGCATGTTTGAACAACTTAAATCTTCTGTATACAACAATTTGGATAAATGGCATTTGAAATGCCTTATGTGGAGTTTGAATTTGAACCTAGGGTTCAAACCAACTCCATTTAACCTGCTGCTAGTTGCATTAGATCAAACCACATCATATTGCCATGTCATGATCATGCATCATATTGTGCATTGCATTGATTGTGTTTTTCCTCAGTTGCCGGTGTTTGTCCCCTCTCGATAGACGTGGTTCCGACGACGAGTTCGATGACACCGATGAAGAACTATATTATCTTCAGAAGTGCCAAGCAAGCAAAACCCCCTTGTTCATTCCGATACAATCCTACTCTCTCGCTCCTGCTCTCTTTTATTGCATTAGGACAACAACGATTCAACTGTTACTTGCTGCGGTAGCTGAACCCCTTTATCCTCTGCATGACCTGTCATTGCCACAGTAAATAGATGAAACCCACTAGCATGAGTAGGAGTTGTTTGAGCCCTGTTGTGCCTACTCATTCATGTTTGTTTGTCATGCCTGCTATTGCTTAGAGTTGAGTCAGGTCTGATTCATCAGGAATGAATCAGAGGTGTGTGAACATGTCCTACTGTGTGTGAGCTAAGTGTGTGAATACGATTTGGTAAAGGTAGCGGTGAGAGGCCATGTAGGAGTACATGGTGGGTTGTCTCATTGCAGCCGTCCTCAGGAACTGAGTTCTGTGTTTGTGATCCATGATTCAGCTACTACCACGCATTGGGCCCGAAACCAATGGACCCTCTCGGCTTCTTATTCACCCTAGTCCTCTGTCCAGGAGTTGCAAGTAGTTTCTGGTGTTTGTAGCCTGCTGGAGGCCGTGGACAGCGCTGACCGTAGGGGTGGGCTGTGATGCGGTAGGTACATGGCACGGTGTACCGAATGCCTGTTAGGCATCTCGAGAACCCTGTTCACATCGTTTGGGGCTGTGAGAGAAACCCCGGCCGGATCTCCTCACGGATGGAACCCGAATAGGCAATAAACTTGGACTAGAGACTTGAGTGTTTAGGTAGGCCGTGGCCGACACCCACGTTGGGCTTCTGCTTGAAGGTTGCCGAGTACATGTCGTGTAAACGGCGGTAAGTGGTGAGAGCGTGTGTGAAGAAGTACACCCCTGCAGGGTTAACATCATCTATTCGAATAGCCTGTCCACGGAAAAGGACTTCTGGGTTGCCTGTACAGTTCATAGACAAGTGAAAGTGGATACTCTAAAATACGCAAGATAAGCGTGAGTGCTATGGATGGCGTTCTCGTAGGGAGACGAGAGTGGATCCATAGTGGTGTATTGATATGGTGAATGTGTGGACTCGTGTGCGCCACCTCAAAAGAGTTACTTGCAGTCATAGTTTAGGTTAGCCACCGAGTCAAAGCTGGCTTGCTGCAGTTAAACCCCACCATCCCCTTTGTTGATAATGATGCATATGTAGTTAGTTCTGATGTAAGTCTTGCTGGGTACATTTGTACTCATGTTGCTTAATTTATGTTTTTGCAGAGAGACTTCAGTCTCGCTAGTAGTACCGCGTGGACTTCGACATTTAGCTTGTTACCTCAGCTACGATCTTGTGCCCTCGGCAGGATCTGGTAGATAGTCAGGCTTCTTAGCCTTTTTCATTTGTAGATGTCTGTATTCAGACATGTTAAGCTTCCTCTTGTGCTTGACTTGTGTGCTCTGAATGCTGGGTCATGAGACCCATGTCTGTAATATCTCGCTCCTTGGAGCCTATTGAATAAATACTTGAGTTGTAGAGTCATGTTGTGATGCCATGTTGTATTTGCACATATCGAGCATATTGTGTGTATGTTATTGAAATGCTTGGTATGTGTGGGATTTGACTATCTAGTTGTTTATCCTTAGTAGCCTCTCTTACCGAGAAATGTCTCCTAGTGTTTCCACTGAGCCATGGTAGCTTGCTACTGCTCCGGAACACTTAGGCCGACCGGCATGTGTCCTTCTTCGTTCCTGTGTCTGTCCCTTCGGGGAAATGTCACGCGATGAATACCGGAGTCCTGTTAGCCCGCTACAGTCCGGTTCACCGGAGTCCTGCTAGCCCAGTGCTACAGCCTGGATTCACTCGCTGATGACCGACACATTCGATGCTGGGTCATGGATGCCTGTCCCTGTAAGTCTGTGCCACTTTGGGTTTATGACTAGCCATGTCAGCCCGGGCTCCTTATCATATGGATGCTAGCGACACTGTCATATACGTGTGCCAAAAGGCGCAAACGGTCCCGGGCAAAGGTAAGGCGACACCCGTGGGAATACCGTGCGTGAGGCTGCAAAGTGATATGAGGTGTTACATGCTAGATCGATGTGGCATTGAGTCGGGGTCCTGACAGCTTTGGTATCAGAGCTTGACTGCCTGTAGGATTACCAAGCCAAACTGGTCGAAGTTGAGTCTAGAAATTCTTTAGTTATATAAGGGAATTGATTGTGGGATGGAACGTAAGGCTCTTTTTACTCCTTATACCTCATGGCCTTCTGATCTGAGTCATCATCTTCTCTTCTACGGGGATTAAGAACTAGGCTATCTCTTCTTTCTATCAGGATCACATGTTACTAATCCGTAGACTTATAGAATTGTTGGACTTAAGCCTCTGTTCAGTTTCTTCTACTTCCGTATGTTAACTGTTGATCTCGAAACCTTGATATTGTGCTTCCGAGTGGTTATGCCACCATTTTTGTGAATGCCTCAAATCTTTTCTGAGCATTTACAGCCGTTATGCCGTCCGAGTCATCCCAGGTTTCTAAATAGTCTGATGCATTTGCAACTCCTTTCTTTCCGTTCCCGATGTCCTTTATGGTCAGAATAAGCACACTAACCGGTGCGTTGAGGTAATTTATTGCCTTGACATATATGTTGGAGCTATTATTATGACCCTAGGTGTTTTAGGGAGTCACCTAGTAATCTAGCAATGTTTTGTGTTCGCAGTGTGAAGATTCTGGCCATCATTCTCGAAAGCATCTCGTGGTGCTACTTAGGAGTAGGTATTCTATTCCTGGGTTCTTGAACCCGAGATTCACTCTACCTACTTCATGTTGATAGTGTTTGCTAGTTCCTTTAGGTTAATAGTAACCTTGCGATAGTCCTCGAGGTCCATGGTATTTCTTTCTTCCAAATACCATGAACCATTCAGGCAGAAGTTATTTGAACCAAAAGATCACAATCAGAGTACTCTTGAGGAGTTCTCCATTCATAAATCGTGACTCTGCCAGTTCTACCTTTCTGCATGGGTTATCCGGAAGAAACATGTTGAACTTGGTTCGACATGCTAGTCCATGCATCCACAACTCAGAAAAATATATGTTCCTTTGAGTTGTCCCCCTTTAGTTGTCTTCTGACCATCGTCTATCAATTGATAGTCAAGAGTATGCATGCATTCGTTCATCGATGCCTATTATTCTTGTGGTCCGTCAAGCCATTCTATTCTAGAATGACTAGGAGAAACAAACTCCAGAACCTGACCCATATCCAGGGTTGGGTCAAAGAAGTTGTGCTCCGCAGATCAAATTGCTAATCCAGCTTTTGTTCTGTTCTACCTTGGAGTATTACCATCTTTTATATCGGGATTATTATAGGAACTGCACACCATCCTATGAACTCTTGGTACAGTGATACTTCTTGCCATCATTGTTCATTCCTCGGTTCCTGTGTTATTGTAACCGGAATGCTGACAAGTGAATCGTGGTGTGTGAAATCAATATGGTAGCAACTCCGTTGCTTAGTAGTTAAATGGACGATAACCTCATTCTTAGCGTGTTGATTATCGAATCGTCACCCTAAGGTTGATTGTGCTACCTAGTCCTTATTTCTGGTGCACTCTCCGATCAATGAGTTAGGATAGTGCCAATCCTTGCTTATTTGATCATATCGTCTTACTCTGGAAAGCAAGATTGTTCTCGAGCTTAGTAACATATCGGTGGTTCGTGATTTTCCGAATATCTTCTCGGAAGTATTACCAGGTTGTCACCTGGCCGCTATGTTGAGTTCGTGACCAAGTTGGTTTTCTTATAAATCACTCCTTCTCCAAGAATCTGTGTTGGATATTCCTGAGCTAGTTGGTTGAGCTAGACAACAACTTGGAGAGTTGGAAGATAAAAGCTTGTCTGACTTAGTTCATGTTAAGGGATATCTTCTTGTGTGTGTGTGTGTGTTGAAGAAGGATGATATCTCCATCGATTGGTCCTCGTGATCAGTTGTTGGATCTATTGTCTTGTCAAAACGTGGATTTGAGTATGGGCTATCGTCAAGTCAAATCAGAAACCAACGATGTTCGTAATGTTGTCTCACTCGTGGTTGATCCCTCGAGCATATACCATTCCATCTTTTGGTCTGACCAATACTATCACCTTGTTCACATAATGGCGGAATTCCAGTGATATGGAAATTCTGATGAGTTGTTGTTGATCCCATCAGCAACATTTTATCTCCTCCATAATTCATGATGAACATCAGGCTAGCGTTGGAAACTTGTGTAAGCATTATCTTCATGTTCCGTTCATGAGGTATATGTTCGGATGAAAGGAGTGACTTCCTCTAATTCATGTGCACTTGGAGCAAGTTGCCGCCGTGGATTCAAGAAAGTCAATGTTGCTTCCTCTGGAATCATCCCAAGTCAGTCATGCATACGTGCGAAGTATTCTGTGGTCTGGAGACTTGCAACCTTCATTCCATATGTGTCTCGAGCACACCAAGCCACCGATTGGTTTGTTCAAGGAGAAGAAGTTCCTTCTTAAGAGCATGCCTTATGCAAGGACTTCGATATCCTTGTTGATGGTTCCCCACCTGAACTCGGTAGTGTTTTATTATAAGACTACCACGTGGTCATGCTTGTCTGAGACAGCGTGTTCACATGTGTGTAGCAGAACCAGCTCATGTTTTGGAGCTTACTACCATAGTTCACTCCCCGAGAATCTCGCAACGTTATCTCATCGATTTGTGTTGCAAACTTTCATTTTACTTTCTAGACTCGATGAGTCTAGAATATTCTGACACCAACCGGATCTGAATCTCAGGCAGATATGATGGTTGGAATGTTTTCCAATGAGTATAATATTGGTCACTCTGTAACCGGTAAAGTGGATGTCGTGGCCAACACACCCCGCCGGAAGACCTATTATTGTAGTATCTTGATTGAAGAAGTTGGCCACCTCCCCATAAGGACTTGGTAGGATTTACTCCCTAGTTATGCCTTATGATTTTTGTGTTTCCGAAGTACGACCTTTACTTGATGTTCTAGATACTAGACCATTTCAAGGAATGGGATACGCTAGTACATCAAGGAGAACATTAGAAGCGGAGTGTCAAATGTCTCTCGGTCGATCATCCAGATTTTGTTTCCTTAGCCTCGCTAAGGTAAAATCTGAGAAGGTGTTATCTTCCTTTGCATCTGCATCATCCATCATTATTCATCATGGTAGTATGTTGTGTTGCCAGGATCCTTGACACAGAGATTGGTAAACCCTGATGAATATGGAAATGCTCAAGTTCTTGAGAGCACGCACAAGCGCTAGGTGTTATCATCGACACTAACTGGGATGCTCCCAGTTTCCTCGGTTATGCTATAACTTTTCAAAACAGTGGACTCACTCTCAATTGTTGAGCTTCCCCCCAGTTACTAAAATCATCCCTTGTGTTGTTTTCAACAAGGTAATCCACATCATCCATTCTAATCCGGGTATGCCATTCTATCGAACCCCTCCAAACGATCGCTCGAGAATTGCCTTAGGCTGGTATAAAGAGTTTCAATGATCTCTGAATCAAAGGTAATTCTTCTTGCCACTTAAGGGATGATCCTATGAGTTGCCTTCCCTAAGGTGCATCATTATGGTGTCATGCCAACTCAACTCCTCGCTGCGTTGACAATCTTTTACCACCTTCTTAAGTGTCGAATTGTTGTCTACCTAGTGAACCTTTGTCATGTGTTTCACTCCATCCCTCTGAACGAATGCTTTGTGTCTCAGCTCAAGAGATGTTTCAATGTCCCACTCCGTGAGTTGATCATGAGTTGCTCGACCTCCGGTAAGATCGATCTCTCTAGAGTTTCTCTTCCCTCTCATTGTCATGTTAGTTGGAGTTCTCAGAGCAAGATGACAAGACAAAGATGGTGATCGAAATAACGTTCCTATGAAGTGCAACCTGGATCGTGAAGACCGTGTTAGCTTGTGCCCCCCTCTGTCTTCTTACCTCACATCTTGAATCTCGGGACGAGATTCTTGTGTAGTGGGGGTGAGTTGTCACAGCCCTAGCTCAGCCCCTGCTGCCTTTGCTTGTTTCTCTTGTCATCATGTTTACAATTTAAATAAACTTGAAATGGGGATTGATGAACCCAAGCACAAATGCAATTCAAATAGGTTCAACCAAAATATTTTCAATGACCTCAAAATATCCTTTTTAAATGTTCATGATTTATGGAAAAAGCTGAAAGCCTCTACCAGAGATGATGCATATTTTTTCCAGGACATTTTGGTCATTGAATTAAATCATTATGATTTTGAGTTGGAGTTTAAAATTACCATTAAATATTGGTTGCTCCAAATATTCTGAAATTTGTTGTGTGGTTTGAAAATAGTTCAAATATTCCTCACAAAAATTTACAGAATTAACCAAAGTGTTTTGGTTAGTATTTTATTTGCAAAACAGTAGCAGAAATTAGAAAAACTGAAACAAATAATAAAGAGAGGGAGAGAAGGCCACCAGGCAACCTACCTAACCTACCTGGCAGCCTAGCTGCGGCCCAGCACTGTTGGCCCAGCCCAGCAGTCGCCCCCACCGTCTTCAACCTGCTGCCAGTAGGCAGGAGGGCGTGTGGTCGCCGCGCATGGGCACGCGCGCGCCACCTCCTGCTTCCCCGGCCCTCCTAGCGACACCACGACGACGCCCCGTGTCCCCTCGCTCCTCTCCCTCACTCGCTGCACCCTCTCTCCCTCCCCTGACTCTCTTCCCCGAGCTCACCCGAGAGTCGCCGTCGCCGCCGCTCGCCATAGCACGGCCACCGGCCACCCCACGCCTCACCGACGCGCCCAGAAGCTCTGCCACTTCGTCCTCGACCTCCTCACCGAGCCACGCCCCGTCGGATGCCCTCGAACGCCGGCCACGCCGTCTTCTTCAACCTCGTTCTGCCAAGATCGCCATCGCCGCCCCGCCTGCTTCGGCCCCTCCCCGAGCTTGCCGACCAGCCCTACACGATCCCCGTGAGCTTCTACACCGTTTTCCCCTTGTCTCCGTGACGTTTGCTAGTTCTAGTCGCCGTTTTGCCGATGACCGAAACCCGCCACCGCCTGTGACCGCCGCCGACGTGCCTCCGGCCACCTAGTGGCCCGGCTGTCGTGCTCAGCTTTGTCCCCGCGCTGCATAGAGCACGTAGGTGCCTCGCACGAGCCTCCCCGGCCAATGTAGCGTCGACCCCGAGCTCGCCCGAGCTCCGGCAACCGCCACGGTCGACGCCGGTGACGACTCCGGCCATCTTAGGCCCAGCCGCTGCCACTACTCGACGTGGACGAGCGCCCGCGTCACATAGACGCCCTCCGCCGGCCATTTGGTCGCCGGAGGAGGAAACCCGCACCCCTGCGCCGTCTCTGGCTCCGCCGGCGACGAGCCGCGGGTCAACTCCGGCGAGTTGACCCGGGTTTGACCATGGTTTGACCTTCCCCGTGTGTCACTGACATGTGGGCCACCCCCTGACATTTTTAGTTAGTATTAGTTTAACACTAATTAACCTAGGTTAGTTAGTTGATTAGTCGCTGACTAGTGGGCCCCGGCCCCACAAACAGTTTAGTTAGAATTAACTTAAGGCTAATAACTTGGTTAATTAGTTGTGCCACTGACCAGTGGACCCTGCTGGTCAGGTTTGACCCGGACCAGCCCCTGTTGACCTGCTGACGTCATGCCAATGTCATGCTGACGCAGTAAACCCTTTTCTGGATTTTAAATAAATCTAAATGATTTATTTATTTCAGAAAATAGCTAAAACTTCTAAAAATCATAGTAATTCAACCGTGACTCCAAATCAAACAAATTATATATGAAAAATGATCAGAAAAATCCAATCTATCCATCTGTACCATTTTCATGCATGTTTGAACAACTTAAATCTTCTGTATACAACAATTTGAATAAATGGCATTTGAAATGCCTTATGTGGAGTTTGAATTTGAACCTAGGGTTCAAACCAACTCCATTTAACCTGCTGCTAGTTGCATTAGATCAAACCACTAGATAGACGTGGTTCCGACGACGAGTTCGATGACACCGATGAAGAACTATATTATCTTCAGAAGTGCCAGGCAAGCAAAACCCCCTTGTTCATTCCGATACAATCCTACTCTCTCGCTCCTGCTCTCTTTTATTGCATTAGGACAACAACGATTCAACTGTTACTTGCTGCGGTAGCTGAACCCCTTTATCCTCTGCATGACCTGTCATTGCCACAGTAAATAGATGAAACACACTAGCATGAGTAGGAGTTGTTTGAGCCCTGTTGTGCCTACTCATTCATGTTTGTTTGTCATGCCTGCTATTGCTTAGAGTTGAGTCAGGTTTGATTCATCGGGAATGAATCAGAGGTGTGTGAACATGTCCTACTGTGTGTGAGCTAAGTGTGTGAATACGATTTGGTAAAGGTAGCGGTGAGAGGCCATGTAGGAGTACATGGTGGGTTGTCTCATTGCAGCCGTCCTCAGGAACTGAGTTCTGTGTTTGTGATCCATGATTCAGCTACTACCACGCATTGGGCCTGAAACCAATGGACCCTCTCGGCTTCTTATTCACCCTAGTCCTCTGTCCAGGAGTTGCAAGTAGTTTCTGGTGTTTGTAGCCTACTGGAGGCCGTGGACAGCGCTGACCGTAGGGGTGGGCTGTGATGCGGTAGGTACATGGCACGGTGTACCGAATGCCCGTTAGGCATCTCGAGAACCCTGTTCACATCGTTTGGGGCTGTGAGCAAAACCCCGGCCGGATCTCCTCACAGATGGAACCCGAATAGGCGATAAACCTGGACTAGAGACTTGAGTGTTTAGGTAGGCCATGGCCGACACCCACGTTGGGCTTCTGCTTGAAGGTTGCCGAGTACATGTCGTGTAAACGGCGGTAAGTGGTGAGAGCGTGTGTGAAGAAGTACACCCCTGCAGGGTTAACATCATCTATTCGAATAGCCGTGTCCGCGGAAAAGGACTTCTGGGTTGCCTGTACAGTTCATAGACAAGTGAAAGTGGATACTCTAAAATATGCAAGATAAGCGTGAGTGCTATGGATGGCGTAGGAGACGGGAGTGGATCCATAGTGGTGTATTGATATGGTGAATATGTGGACTCATGTGCGCCACCTCAAAAGAGTTACTTGCAGTCGTAGTTCAGGTTAGCCACCGAGTCAAAGCTGGCTTGCTGCAGTTAAACCCCACCATCCCCTTTGTTGATAATGATGCATATGTAGTTAGTTCTGATGTAAGTCTTGCTGGGTACATTTGTACTCACGTTGCTTAATTTATGTTTTTGCAGAGAAACTTCAGTCTCGCTAGTAGTACCACGTGGACTTCGACGTTTAGCTTGTTACCTCAGCTACGATCTTGTGCCCTCGGCAGGATCTGGTAGATAGTCAGGCTTCTTAGCCTTTTTCATTTGTAGATGTCTGTATTCAGACATGTTAAGCTTCCGCTTGTGCTTGACTTGTGTGCTCTGAATGTTGGGTCATGAGACCCATGTCTGTAATATCTCGCTCCTCGGAGCCTATTGAATAAATACTTGAGTTGTAGAGTCATGTTGTGATGCCATGTTGTATTTGCACATATCGAGCATATTGTGTGTATGTTATTGAAATGCTTGGTATGTGTGGGATCTGACTATCTAGTTGTTTATCCTTAGTAGCCTCTCTTACCGGGAAATGTCTCCTAGTGTTTCCACTGAGCCATGGTAGCTTGCTACTGCTCCGGAACACTTAGGCTGGCCGGCATGTGTCCTTCTTCGTTCCTGTGTCTGTCCTTTCGGGGAAATGTCATGCGATGAATACCAGAGTCCTGTTAGCCCGCTACAGCCAGGTTCATCGGAGTCCTACTAGCCCAGTGCTACAGCCTGGATTCACTCGCTGATGACCGACACGTTCGATGCTGGGTCATGGATGCCTGTCCCTGTAAGTTTGTGCCACTTTGGGTTTACGACTAGCCATGTCAGCCCGGGCTCCTTATCATATGGATGCTAGCGACACTGTCATATCCGTGTGCCAAAAGGCGCAAACGGTCCCGGGCAAAGGTAAGGCGACACCCGTGGGAATACCGTGCGTGAGGCCGCAAAGTGATATGAGGTGTTACATGCTAGATCGATGTGGCATTGAGTCGGGGTCCTGACACGGAGCTTGGTCCAGCGTGCGAGGTACTCGCGGCCGGTCTCCATCGGCCCCTGCATGCACATGGTGAGCTGGCTGGGGCGTCTGGGTCGCTTGTATGCCCCCGTGAAGTTGTGGACAAAGGCTTCCTCGAAGTCGACCCACGCGTTGATGCTGCCCATTGGCAGGCTGTTCAACCATGTGCGGGCCAACCCCTGGAGCATGAGCGGTGCGTAGCGCACGGCGAGACGACGATTGGCACTAGTGATGCCAATGGTCGTGGTGTAGTCGGTGAGCCTGTCTTCTGGCTTCACGGTCCCATTGTACTTGGGGGTGTCGTAGGGGAGCACGAACCCCTTGGGAAAGGGCTCCTCCCGGATGCGTGGGCCGAAGCACGCCGGCCCGATAGCGCCGCTCTCCTCCACCTCCAGCTAGCGACCAAGCTGATCGAGGCGGTGGCGCGCGTCGGCGTCATCGATGGCGTGCAGGCCGAGTCGACTGGCGGCCAGGCCCCGAGGGGCCAGGTCGATTGGAGCCGGACGCCGGCCATGCTGGCCATGTCCGTGTTGGGTCTCCGGGGCGAGCTTGTTACCCGGAGCGCCGGCAGCGGTGGCGGCCGGGTTGCGTCGGGTCCGGCCTTGGCCGGAGTGCACCTCGCCGGGCGGCAAGGAAGCCGTGTGCAGGAGTTCGCCGGGTCCACCAAGGCGGGCAGAGCCGGACCCTGCTGGCTTGGCGAGCTGGTTGAGGCGATCCTGCTAGGTGTCAGAGGCGTGGAGGAGCTCGCGCATCCACCCGATGCGTTCCTTGAGCTCCTCGCTTGTGAGTTGGTTGAGGCCGACCGCGGCTGCCTCCGCAGCGCACATGTTCTTGACTGGGGTCTCGTAGACGGTCCGGACGGCGCCGAAGTCCCGGCCGATCACTCCTCCCTGGGCGCGAGTATCGGCGACCAGGCTTGGCTTGGCTGCAGCGGGCGTGAATCCGTGGGCGGTGTCGTGCTCCATCTGAGCGGGCTCTAGGCGACGCCCGGTGGCGGCCAGCGTCTCGGACAGGTCCAGCGTCTGCTGGTGCCTGTCCTCAAGCTGGGTTCGGGCTTCGGCGACGTTGGTGGTGTCGATGTCGGTGCCGATGGGGATGCGGAGGCTCTGCATCACGGCACGCAGCGGGTCGGACAGCTCGGTCCGTGCCACGGCGGCCCCGGCTTCTGTGACCCTCCTCGCCTTGCTCGACAAGGAAGAGGCACCATCGCCGGTGACGAAGACCTCTACATGGGCGTCCATCGCACTAGTAGTGAATCCACTGCTGAGGGAGAGCGGAGAGTCGGTGTAGTTGAGCACCTGGCTGGGGTACTCGTCGACCTCAAACACGTCGGAGATGCATAACTCACTGGGGACTCGTCGGAGTAGGAGAAGGGCCCCATCTGAAGCATGCTCCCGGCTAGCTCCTCGAGCTACCCCATGGTGGGCGCCAACTGTCGTGGTGGGCGCACGGCAGATGCCAAGGGATGGCTAAAGAGAGGAGGAGGCTCGAGGGCGCTGGTGGGCTCCAGAGGCGAGGTTGATATGCGCGGGCGCGGGACGCCGGACATACCCAGGTTCGGGGCTCTCCGGAGAGATAACACCCCTAGTCCTGCCGAGTTTAGTTGGATGATCGATAGTACAGTGTTGCTCCTGGAGCTGTATGGAGGAGGAAGGAAGCTGGCCGAGGCTTGGGCTGCTCCTTCTCCCCGGTGTCGCTGTTGGTTGGCTAGTCCTATATTTGCCTGTGTTTCTCTTGTATCATATGGCTTGGCCTCGCATCGCATGCCTCTGTAGGCGTGGGTTCCTGGTGGGTTTTATAGATCAACCCACCCAGGGTTACAATGGTAATATGCCGAGTCGGTGGGTCCGTATTGTCGGTGTCCAGGGTACCGGGCTGGGTCCCGCTTGTGGGCTTGTGGTTCGCCGGGTTCCCCTAGGGGCGGGCCCCGCGTGCCTAGGGGGACTGTGCACCTTCTTGTCGATCGTCAGGGCATGGCCGAGTCAAGTCGTGTACAGTGCTCTCCGTCAGGTTGCCGATTTCTGTCATCAACGGTGAGGGCGGGAGCACTGTTGCCACGCCAGCCCTGGTCAGCGGGTAGGTAAGGGGTACTGTTGCCATGCTCTGGCTGACCATGGGCATGGGCGAGAACACTGCTGTCTTGGTCATCAGTGGTTGAGGTCTTGTCCCATCGTACGGCCTAGATGGGATGGGAGCTGACCCGTGGCTGGGTTGCCGTGGATGCCACGGGTGGGCTGGCTTGCTGGGGAAGCCATGGCTGCGCCGGGTTGAGTTGCCTTGCACCAGCTGCTGCGGCCGGGTCGGCGTACCTTGCCGAGTCGAGGGGTTTGGCCGAGTTGCGGGCCTTGCCGGGTCGAGCAACCCGGCCAGGCGCGTGCCGGTTCGCGGGGCGATGCGAGCCCCGCTGTTTTTGAAAAGGATCCGGGTTTCATTGACTGCCCGGGGTTCATCCCCCTAACATCACTAATTGGTGTAGGAATCATTGGAACTGATTTCCGTGATGTACTACTTTCCAATAAGTGAGAAGGTACAATTACCTAGGGATGGCAACAGGTACCCATTACCCGCGTACCCTGCGGGTAAAAACCCTATTAGGGTAAGGGTACGAGACAAAAATTTATCCATGGGTACTTAAATTGGAAAAATATTATACCCACCGGGTTGAGAGGATGCGGGTATGGGATCATATAACCCATGCCCGCGTACCCATGCACCCATCTAAAATGTTGACAAGTGGTTTCCCATTAATATCCAATTTATTAATTTTCCCCTCCTAATCGCGCTAGGTAAAACTCTAATGTGTAGTCAAGGTATCACTATAATTTATCATGATTTTGTGAAATTCAAGTGTATGCCTATGTGTTGTTGTTTAATATTTTTATGTGTCACTTTATAGACAAGTATTTTTTTATGAGAATGCGTTGTTGTTACAGTATGTTGTTGTACATTATTGTTTAAAATGTGTTTCTATTAATAGTGATTATATGTAGCTTTTTACAACTATTTTCTACTCAATTGATGTGTTGTATACGCGGGTATTTTTACCCGCGGGTACCCACATACCCTGTCGGGTGACGGGTATGGGAAAAAACTGTACCCTTGATGGGTATGGCATGGGTGATGGGTAAGTTCAGGGTGGACGGGTAAGGGTATGGGCTGGCTCCACCCGTACCCATACCCTGCGGGTGCCATCCCTACAATTACCTCAACAATTTCTACTTTCCTCCCACTCACTTCTTTCGAGAGAAACTCCTTCTCTAGAAAGGATCAATTCTTAGCATCAAAGATTTTGCCTTCGGATCTGTGATAGAAGGTGTACCCAACAGTTTCCTTTGGGTATCCTACGAAGAAACACTTCTCCGATTTGGGTTCGATCTTATCAGGTTGAAGCTTTTTCACATAAGCATCACAGCCCCAAACTTTAAGAAATGACAACTTTGGTTTCTTGCCAAACCACAGTTCATAAGGCGTCGTCTCAACGGATTTTGATGGTGCCCTATTTAAAGTGAATGCAGCCGTCTCTAAAGCATAACCCCAAAATGATAGCGATAAATCAGTAAGAGACAGCATAGATCGCACCATATCCAATAAAGTACGGTTACGACGTTCGGACACACCATTTCGCTGTGGTGTGCCAGGTGGCGTTAATTGTGCAACTATCCCATGTTGTTTCAAATGAAGACCAAACTCGTAACTCAAATATTCTCCTCCACGATCAGATTGTAGAAACTTTATTTTCTTGTTACAATGAATTTCCACTTCACTCTGAAATTCTTTGAACTTTTCAAATGTTTCAGACTTATGCTTCATTAAGTAGATATAACCATATCTACTCAAATCATCTGTGAAGGTAAGAAAATAACAATACCCACCACAAGCCTCAATACTCATTGGACCGCATACATTGGTATGTATTATTTTGAACAAGTCAGTAGCTCGTTCCATTGTTCCAGAGAATGGAGTTTTAGTCATCTTGCCCATAAGGCATGGTTCGCAAGCACCAAGCAATTCATAATCAAGTGATTCCAAAAGTCCATCAGCATGGAGTTTCTTCATGCGCTTTACACCGATATGACACAATTGGTAGTGCCATGAATAAGTTGCACTATCATTGTTAAACTTCAATCTTTTGGCTTCAACACTATGAATATGTGTATCACTACTATCGAGATTCAACAAAAATAGACCACTCAGTAGGGGTGCATGACCATAAAAGATATTACTCATATAAATAGAACAACCATTATTCTCTAATTTAAATGAATAATCGTCTCGCATTAAAAAAGATCCAGATATAATGTTCATGCTCAACGCTGGCACCAAATAAAAATTATTCAGGTCTAAAACTAATCCTGATGGTAGATGTAGAGGTAGCCTGCCGACCGCGATCACATCAACTTTGGAACCATTTACCATGCACATCGTCACCTCGTCCTTAGCCAATCTTCGCTGAATCCGTAGCCCCTGTTTTGAGTTACAAATATGAGTAACAGAACCAGTATCAAATACACAGGCGCTACTGCGAGCTTTAGTTAAGTACACATCAATAACATGTATATCAAATATACCTTTCACTTTGCCATCCTTCTTATCCGCCAAATATTTGGGGCAGTTCCGCTTCCAGTGACCAGTCCCTTTACAGTAGAAGCACTCAGTTTCAGGCTTAGGTCCAGACTTGGGTTTCTGCTCTTGAGCAGCAACCTTTTTGTCGTTCTTCTTGAAGTTCCCTTTCTTCCCTTTTCCCTTTTTCTTGAAACTAGTGGTCTTATTGACCATCAACACTTGATGCTCCTTTTTGATTTCTACCTCCGCAGCCTTTAGCATTGCGAAGAGCTCGGGAATAGTCTTGTTCATCCCTTGCATATTATAGTTGATCATGAAGCCTTTATAGCTTGGTGGCAGTGATTGAAGAACACTTTGTCAATGACACAATCAACTAGAAGATCAACTCCCAGTTAAGTTAAGCGATTATGGTACCTAGGCATTCTGAGTATGTGTTCACTGACAGAACTATTCTCCTCCATTTTGCAGCTTTAGAACTTGTTGGAGACTTCATATCTCGCAACTCGGGCATTTGCTTGAAATATTAACTTCAACTCTTGGAACATATCATATGCTCCATTATGTTCAAAACGTCTTTGAAGTCCCGATTCTAAGCCGTAGAGCATGGCACACTAAACTATCGAGTAGTCATCAACACGCGTCTGCCAGGCATTCACAATGTCTGCAGTTGCGGGCGCGGGTGGTACACCTAATGGTGCTTCCAGGATGTAATTCTTCTGTGCAGAAATGAGGATAATCCTCAAGTTACGGACCCAGCCCGTGTAGTTGCTGCCATCATCTTTCAACTTAGATTTCTCTAGGAACGCATTAAAATTCAAAGGAACGGTAGCACAGGCCATTGATCTACAATAGCATAGACATGCAAAATACTATCAGGTACTAAGTTCATGACAAATTAAAGTTTAATTAATCATATTACTTAACAAATCCCACTTAGATAGACATCCCTCTAATCATCTAAGTGATCACGTTATCCAAATCAACTAAACCATGTCCGATCATCACGTGAGATGGAGTAGTTTTCAATGGTGAACATCACTATGTTGATCATATCTACTATATGATTCACGCTCGACCTTTCGGTCTCAATGTTCCGAGGCCATATCTGCATATGCTAGGCTCATCAAGCTTAACCCGAGTATTCTGCACGTGCAAAACTGGCTTGCACCCGTTGTATGTGAACGTAGAGCTTATCACACCCGATCATCATGTTGTGTCTCGGCACGACCAACTCCAGCAATGGTCCATACTCAGGGAGAACACTTGTACCTTGAAATTTTAGTAATAGATCATCTTATAATGCTACCAACGTTCTAAGAAAAATAAGATGCATAAAGGATAAACACCAAATGCAATCAAAACCCTGCAAAAACAAGTTAGACATCCTCTACTTTGTTGTTGCAAGTTTTACATGGATGCTACGGGCTTCTAGCAAGAACCGTTCTTAGCTACGCATCAAAACCACAACGATTTCTTGTCAAGTGTGTTGTTTTAACCTTCAACAAGGACCGGGCGTAGCCACACTCGATTCAATGAAAGTTGGAGAAACAGACACTCACCAGCCACCTATGTGCAAAGCACGTCGGTAGAACTAGTCTCGCGTAAGCATACGCGTAATGTTGGTCTGAGCCGCTTCATCCAACAATACCGCCGAATCAAAGTATGACATGCTGGTAAGCAGTATGACTATTATCGCCCACAACTCTTTGTGCTCTACTCATGCATATAACATCTACGCATAGACCTGGCTCTGATACCACTGTTGGGGAACGCGGTAATTTCAAAAAAAATCCTACGATCATGCAAGATCTATCACTGGGTGATGCATAGCAATGAGAGCAGAGAGTGTAATCTACGTACCCTCGTAGATCGAAAGCGGAAGCATTATGATAACGCGGTTGATGTAGTTGTATGTCTTCACGATCCGACCGGTCCTAGCACCGAAGGTATGGCACCTCCACGATCTGCACATGTTCAACTCGGTGACGTCCCGTGAACTCTAGATCCAGCTGAGGTCGAGGGAGAGTTTTGTTAGCACGACGGCGTGGTGATGGTGATGATGAAGTTACCGGTGCAGGGTTTCGCCTAAGAACTACGACGATATGATCGAGGAATGTAACAGTGGAGGGGGGCACCGCACACGGCTAAAACAATTTTCAACCTGTGTGTTCTAGGGTGCCCCCTGCCCACGTATATAAAGGAGCAAGGGGGAGGTCGGTAGGCCCTCATGGGGCGCGCCCCAAGTAGGATTCCTACTAGGAATCCTATTCCTAGTAGGTTTCCAACAAGGGAAGAGATTGGGAAGGAGGAAGGAAGAGGGGGAAGGGAAGGAAAGGGGGGCGCCGCCCCCCTTCCCTTGTCCTATTTGGACTCAAGGGGCGGCGCGCGGCCAGCCCCTCCTGGCCCTTCCTTTTCTCCCACTAAAGCCCATCTAGGCACACTAGTTCCCTCGGGGGGTTCCGGTAACCCTCCGGCACTCCGGTATTATCCAAAACTTCTCCGGAACACTTCCGGTGTCTGAATATAGTCGTCCAATATATCAATCTTTATGTCTCAACCATTTCGAGACTCCTCGTCATGTCCGTGATCATATCTGGGACTCCGAACAATCTTCGGTACATCATCGAACGTTAAGCGCGCGGACCCTACGGGTTTGAGAACTATGTAGACATGACCGAGACATGTCTTCGGTCTATAACCAGTAGCGGAACCTGGATGCTCATATTGGTTCCTACATATTCTATGAAGATCTTTATTGGTCAAACCGCATAACAACATATGTTGTTCCCTTAGTCATCGATATGTTACTTGCTCGAGATTCGATCATCTGTATCATCATACCTAGTTCAATATCGTTACCGGCAAGTCTCTTTACTCGTTCCATAATACTTCATCCCGCAACTAAATTGCTAGTCACAATGCTTGCAAGGCTTATAGTGATGAGTATTACCGAGAGGGCCCAGAGATACCTCTCTGAAACACGGAGTGACAAATCCTAATCTCGACCTATGCCAACCCAACAAACACCTTCGGAGACACCTATAGAGAACCTTTATAATCACCCATTTACGCTGTGACGTTCGGTAGCACACAAAGTGTTCCTCCGGTATCCGGGAGTTGCATAATCTCATAGTCTGAGGAACTTGTATAAGTCATGAAGAAAGCAGTAGCAATGAAACTTACACAATCATAATGCTAAGCTAACGGATGGGTCATGTCCATCACATCATTCTCCTAATGATGTGATCTCGTTAATCAAATGACAACACATGTCAATGGTTAGGAAACATAACCATCTTTGATTAACGAGCTAGTCAAGTAGAGGCATACTAGAGACTATATGTTTTGTCTATGTATTCACACATGTACTAAGTTTCCAGTTAATACAATTATAGCATGAATAATAAACATTTATCATGAATTAAGGAAATAAATAATAACTTTATTATTGCCTCTAGGTCATATTTCCTTGTATTTTCGCCTTGTATTTTTGAAACGTAATCACGGTCTCTTTTCGCCTTGTATTTTCTTCTACGGGCAACATGGAACTACATTATATCCATGCTAAAATTTAAACTTATTCCGGGTTCGTTTGGCCTTTTTATACACTAATTGAGTTTCCTAGACATTTAATGCCCATAATTCAAATCTTAACTACAAATACATGCTCAAGTTCACCAAAATGGCTAGAAAAGTTTTACATGCATGTGTCCTTGGATGCATGTTTAATTAGGTCCCATGCGAAAAATGTGAACGAATTACAACCGTACCGGCGTCCTGGCTCGTCCTCAAACATTTTAAATCCCCATAAAATCCAAAACTCACCAGAAAGTAATCAAAGGTGGCATGGTGTCACTTCATTGCACATATATGTCGTGGTAAAACCATTGCCAATCTGGGCCAAGCTTTATTACAAACCTCTTACAAACCGGAGCTTCTCTCAAGGAAGCCTGATGGTTTTGATAGGGAAACGTGTTCCCCTTGTAGCGAAACATAGTCGCTCCCTCTTTTTGCCGTGTATTGCCTTCTACGGGCAACATGGAACGACATAATATCCATGCTGAAATTTAAACTCATTCAGGGTTCGTTTGGCATTTTTATACACTAATTGAGTTTCCTAGGCATTTAATGTCCATAATTCAAATCTGAAGTACAAATACATGCTCCAATTCACCAAAATGGCTAGAAAAATTATACATGCATGTGTCCTTGGGTGCATGTTTAGGTCCCATGCAAGTAATGGGAACGAATTACAACCTGACCGGCATCTTGGCTCGTCCTCAAACATTTGGAATCTCGGTTTTAAATCCCCATAAATCCAAAACTCACCAGAAAGTCATTAAAGCTAGCATAGTGTCACGTCATGGCACATATGTGTCGTGGTAAAAACATTGCCAATTTGGGCGAAGCTTTATTACAAACCTCTTACAAACTGGAGCCTGTCGCAAGAACCCTTGTGGTTTTGATAGGGAAACATGTCCCCTTGTGGGCCAAACGATAATCGCTCCCTCTTCTAGCCTCGTATTTTTTTCTACACGCAACACGTACGGAACAACGGGAGATTCACGCTGAACTTTGAAATTATTCACGGTTCGATTGGCCCTTTTTATTCATTAATTGAGTTTTCTAGGCATTTAATGTCCATAATCGAAATCCGAACTACAAATACATGCTCCAGTGCACCAAAATGGCTAGAAAAAACGTACATGTGTCCTTGGGGTGCATGTTTAGGGTTTGTATGGCCATTGTATATATTACTAATTAAGTTTTCTACGCATTAAATGTAGTCCATAATTCAAATTTGAACTACAAGCACAAAATGGGTGGGAAATCATACATGTGTCATTGGGTGCATGTTTAGGTCTCATTTAAGGAATGGGAATGAATTACAAACTTGTCATCGTCCTGAAACATTGAGAATCTCGGTTTTTAAATCCTAATAAATCAAAAACTCACCCAAAAAACATGAAACTTGGCATGGTTTCATGACATGGCACATATATGTCGTGGTAAAAAAATCGTCTAGTTTGAGAAGAGGCACACACATTAGTAGCCAACGAAGTCCTTTTTGAAACAATAAGCTGACACGTTAATATCACAAACGGTTGTATCATATGAACTGTGTCAATACTTAACCATACTCAGGCGTGCGTGCAACTGTTTGATTAGATGAGACGAGCGCGAGAAGTCCGGCGTGTAGGCTCGACGGGACGCGTGCGAGCAGTCCGCCATGCAGGCTCGACGAGACGCGTGCATCCTGTCCACCTCGCGGGCTCGATGGGACACGTGCGAGCAGCAAGGCCGCCCATGCTCACCGGGAAGCGAGCTCTTTGACCTCCATGCACCAGCTGCATCCCGCCTCGCTCAAAACTTCACCACTAATGGGTTAATTAAAGCACCTGGATGGAGGTTTTTTTAGGGGTGGACGAAGGGTGTTTGGTTGTGATCTGATGGCAGCATTTGCTTTGTTCGTGTTTTCAACTCGTATTCCAGCCTAATTTAAATTTCCACATAGGGCGGTGGATAATACAACGACAAATAAAATGGTAACGGATAGTACGACGACAAATTTACAATGGCGTGGATAATAATTGTCTTACATTTTTCGGATAATTTTAAATGCCACATGCGGCAAAGTTCGGAAGACACGGGGGCAAGAGAAGAAGGAAATCATAGACAATGATCTAGGTTGCTACTATATCTACTCTTCGATGGATCGCCGGGCGATGACATCCTCCAGCTCCTTCCTCAATAACACATGGCTTTGCTTGAAAGCAGCCACGGATTCCTCCACCTCCTGCTCGCGCTCGATCCGGATCTTCCTCAAGTCACCCATTAGTTCCTCGACAACCGTTGTCAGTGTCATCCTCGAGGCACTGCTCTGCTCATGTAGCATCTTCCAGCCGGTGGCCTCCTCCTCCTTCTCGGTGAGCGCCTTGAGGAGCTTCGCTTTGTCACCCATGAGTTCCTCGACAAGGCCGGTCGCCTTGTCAACTGAGGCATCGCTAATCTCGAGCAGCTTCATCAAGGCGTCGGCCAGCTCCTTCTGCCTAATGAGGCCAGCGAGAATGTCAACATCGCCGGCCAAGGACATCAGCAACGCCAGCTCGTCGCGATCGCCGATGCAGCGAGTGCGCTTGTGGGAGCCCTCGTGTACCCGTGAGAGCTTGTTCGAGGGCTCCGTGGTGTGTCGGGACATCTCTGTTGTGAATGTGGCTACCGCTTCGCAACGGGACGTCTCTGCTGTGACTGCCGCTTTGCGGCGGGACCTCTCTAGTGCTTCAACGGCCTTGGTCTTTGCTACCTGGTTATATGCCCACCCGAAACTCCTCCTACCGGTCATGGCGGAATGACTTGACAGGAAAGACCAGTTTTGTAGGTGATGAGGAGAGGAAATGTGAAGTAATTTTCGAGTGGGTAGCTTTTATAGCCCGGTGCTAAGTGTGAACACATATAAGTTTGATCTGTGTGAACAGATTTGTAATTACTTATTGCGTTGTAATCTGCAATGTGAGGAGAAATAAGTCAAGATTTATTGATGGTTCTGGGCCCACAAAGCCCCATTTTTGTTGTTCTGTCTCATCGCAAACAGTTCTTTTCGATCAACCATATGCCACGCAATGTGGGCCCTTGTTCTCGGATGTACATGTACGTGTCTGCCCACTATCACACACGAACTTACTATAGTAACCGCCTGTGTTATAATTTCTCATCTCAAACAGTTCATCCGAGTGGGTTGTTTGCTGCGTATCACACACATCTGGTTTACACGAATCCTTTGTGTTCTTTCGGCTTATCGCAAATGCCGCATATCACACACATCTTGTTAAGACGAACCGTTTTCATTCTCTTGCCTAATCGAAAACAGTTTGTCCGAGTGAACCGTATGCCATATATCACACACACCTTGATCTGGCTGGCCGTTTATGTTGCATTCCCTAATTGCACACAATTCATCAGAGGGAAATGTATGTCGTATATCGCACACGCATTGATATGACTGCCCGTTTCTGTTGTTCTTCCCCATCACAAATAGTTCTGCTAAATCAACCATATGCCCTGCATCACACAGGCAACTAAAATTTGAACCGTGTTTGATGCATCGATCATCGCAAACGTTTTGGACATTTTTGACGGTTCTCTGACACCACCGTTTGCGATTATTGCATCGCACACAGTTTCTCGAAGGGTCTTTGATCATAGTGTCGCATTAGCAGCATGCTGCAGTAGTGATGGTTGATTCATAGAATGCTCATTGCACTTCACTTATATATTTTGAGTATGGCTTTATAGAATGCTTCATGTGCTTCACTTATATCATTTAAAGTTTGGATTGTGTGTTTCTCTTCACATAGAAAACCGATATTCGTAGAATGCTCTTTTGCTTCACTTATATTTGTTAGAGCATGGTCTTTTGTATTTAGAGAGACAAATGGAATTGGTCAATTTCATGGTTAGTCATAAAATTCTACATAAAAATTATGGATCACTAAATATGATATGTTTGATTCCTTGCACTAGTTTTGCGATATAGAGATTGAATATGTGGGAAGTACTAGTAAATGGTTGTGGTTAGTAAGAATATTGTGTTAAGGTTTGTGATTCCCGAAGCATGCACGTATAGTCTCTCGTTATGCTATGAAGTTGGAGCATGATCTATTATTGATTGTCCTCCTTATAAGTGGCGGTCGGGGACAAGCGATGGTCTTTTCCTATCAATCTATCTCCCTAGTGGTATGCGAAGTAGTACTTTGCTTCGAGGGCTAATAAACTTTTGCAATAAGTATATGAGTTCTTTATGACTAGTGTGAGTCCATGGATTATACACACTCTTACCTTTCCGCAATTTGCTAGGCTCTACGGTACCGTGCGTTGCCCTTTCTCACCTAGAGATGTGGTGCAAACTTCGCAAGTGCATTAAAACCCCATGATATGATACGCTCTATCACACATAAGCCTTATTATATCTTCCTCAAAACAGCCACCATACCTACCTATTATGGCATTTCCATGGCCATTCCGAGATATATTGCCATGCAACTTGCACCACCTCTGTTTTAATGACTTGAGTATTCATTTTCATATTGCTTTGAATGATCATAAGATAGATAGCATGATATTTCCATGGCATGTCCTTTTTTTGATATCATTGTTATGCTAGATCATTGCACATCATGGTACACTGCCAGAGGCATTCATATAGAGTCAGATTTTGTTCTAGATATCAAGTTGTAATTTTTATTTATCTTGAGTTATAAGTAAATAGAAGTGTGATGATCATCATTATTCATTATTAGAGCATATCCCAGTGAGGAAAGGATGATGGAGACTATGATTCCCCCACAAGTCAGGATGAGACTCCGGACAATGAGAGAAAAAAGGAAAAAATAGAAGGGGCATTGTTACTATCTTTTACCACACTTGTGCTTCAAAGTAGCACCATGTTTTTCATATAGAGAATCTCCTATTTAGTCACTTTCATATACTAGTGGAAATTTTTCATTATAGAACTTGGCTTGTATATTCTGATGATGGGCTTCCTCAAATGCCCGAGGTCTTCATGAGCAAGCAAGTTGGATGCACACCCACTTAGTTTTCATATTGAGCTTTCATACACTTATAGCTCTTAGTGCATCCGTTGCATGGCAATCCCTGCTCCTCACGTTGATATCAATTGATGGGCATCTCCATGGCCCGTTGGTTAGCCGCGTCGATGTGAGACTTTCTTAATTTTTTGTCTTCTCTATATTTATCCCTATCATCATACTCTATTCCACCTATAGTGCTATATCCATGGCTTGTGCTCATGCATTGCGTGGGAGTTGAAAAAGCTAAAATGTGTTAAAAAGTATGAACCAATTGCTCGGCTTGGCATCGCGGTTGTGCATGATAAATACTTTGTGTTAAGAAGATAAAGCATGACAATATTATATGATTTTTTAGGGATAGATTTATTTAGCATTGATATTTTGAAAGACATGATTGTTTGTTGGGATGCCCGAGTATTAATGTCTTTATATCAAATTATAGACTATTGCTTTGAATCACTTATGTCTTAATATTCATGCCATGATTAGATATATGATCAAGTTTATGCTAGGTAGCATTCCACATCAAAAATTATCTTTTTTTCATTTACCTACTCGAGGACGAGCAGGAATTAAGCTTGGGGATGTTGATACATCTCCGTTGTATCTATAAATTTTGATTGTTTCATGCCAATATTATACAATTTTATACACTTTTGACAACATTTTATATGATTTATTTGGACTAACATATTGATCCAGTGCCCAGTGCCAATTCCTGTTTGTTGCATGCTTTTTTCATAGAAAATCCATATCAAACAAAGTCCAAATGCAATAAAATTTTACGGAGAATTATTTTGGAATATTTGTGATTTTTGGGAGTTGGAATCATCAAAAGAGGGGGCCCATAGTGACCACAACCCACCAGGGCGCACCTGGGGGCCCAGGCACGCCCAGGTGTCTTATGCCCACCTCGTATGTCGGTTGGAGTTCTACTTTGGGCACAAGGAATCTTATATCCGAAAAAATCATGTTAAAATTTCAACACAATCGGAGTTACTATCTCCCGGAATATAAGAAACGGTTTTTGGCCAGATCTGGAAAACGCAAAACAGAAGAAAACAGAGTGGGAGATCCAATCTCGAAGGGGCTCCCTCCCCTCCCCCACCATGGAGGCCATGGACCAGAGGGGGAGTCTCCTCCCATCTAGGGGGGAGGCCATGGAAGAAGAAGAAGGAGGGGGCTCTCTCCCCCTCTCTCCTGGTGGCGCCGGAGTGCCGCCGGGGCAAGGATCGTGACGGCGATCTACATCAACAATCTTGCTACCGTCAACACCAACTCTCTCCCCCTCTATGCAGCGGTGTAACACCTCTTATCCCCGCTGTAATCTCTACTTAAACATAGTTCTCAACTCCATATATTATTCCCCAATGATATTTGGCTATCCTATGATGTTTGAGTAGATCCATTTTGTCCTATGGGTTAATCGTGATCTTGATTGGTATGATTGTATATTTTATTTATGGTGTTGTCCTACAGTGCCCTTCGTCTCGCGCAAAAGTTAGGGACCCCCGATGTAGGGTGTTGCAATATGTTCATGGTTTTCTTATTGTCGGTGTTGCGGGGGTAACAGCAGCCTAAACGCGGATAAGTGGGTTATGGTGTACGGGAGTAAAGAGGACTTGATACTTACTATGGTTGGGTTTCGCGGCCTTAATGATCTTTAGTAGTTGTGGATGCTTGCTAGGGGTCCAATCATAAGTGTATATGATCCAAGTAGAGAAAGTATGTTAGCTCATGCCTCTCCCTCATATAAAATTGCAAGAATGGTTACTGGTACTTGTTATCGATTGCCTAGGGACAAATGACTTTCTTGTTGACAAAAGCTATCCACTTTTATTACCTTGCAATTTATTCATAGTTTTATTCTTGCAAAGTACTCATAGTTTTATTCTTGCAAAATAGTTTCATACTTGTTTTAGGTAAAGCAAACATCAAGTGTGTGTAGAGTTGTATCGGTGGTCGATAGAACTTGAGGGAATATTTGTTCTACCTTTAGCTCCTCGTTGGGTTCGACACTCTTATTTATCGAAGAAGGCTATAAATGATCCCCTACACTTGTGGGTTATCAAGACCTTTTTCTGGCGCCGTTGCCGGGGAGGCGGGGAGCAATAGCCTGGGTATAGTTGATATCTCTAGATTTAATTATGCAGTTATTTCTCTTCTCCCGAAAGTTAAAGGACTGGATTCAATCAAACTCTTTAAACCAATTGCTCTTATCAATAATATCACCAAATTCCCCTCTAAGGGCTTTGCTAACGGCTTCTCTCCGGTGGCTCATAAGGTGATTGGCCACCAAAAATCTACCTTTATCAAAGGCCGCCTCATTCTTGATGGTTTTGTCAGTCTACATGAGATTATTCATGATATCAATTCTAATGGTGTTAATGAGGTAGTGCTAAAGTTGGACTTCAAAAAATCCTATGACTCGGTTAATTGGGCCTTCCTCCACGTTGTTCTATTATGCAACTTGTCAGCGGCGGCCATACCGCTATCTCGGTGAATGGCTCGGTTATGCCATATTTCAAAAATGGAAAGGGCCTTAGGCAGGGGGACCTTATTTCTCCCCTTCTGTTCAATTTCGTGGCTGGTGCTTTCTCCTGCATCCTTAACTGGGCCGCCTCTGCGGGTCATATCCTCCCTGTCTATTCTAACACATCTTACCGGCTAGGATTTCCCACTTGCAATACATTGATGATACTATTATCCTGGTTCAGAATGACGATCGATGCCTGGCTAACCTGAAATTCTTACTCCTTTGCTTCCAAGAGATGTCGGGCCTCCGTATCAATTTTCTGAAAAGTGAGGTGCTCGTTCTTGGGGCGGTGCCTGATGAGGCTCGTAGAGTTGCTGACCTTCTTAACTGCTCCCTTGGTGCTTTTCCTTTCAAATACCTTGGTCTCCCTATCTCCCCTCAGGAACTTCTGGCTAAGGATTTCCTGTTTTCAGTTTCTAAGGTGGGTAACAGGGTGCTTCCATGGAGGGACAGATATAACTCCTCGGCTGGTAGAGTGTCTTTGATTAATGTGTGTTTATTGTCCCTTCTGATGTTCTTAATGGGTTTCTATCGTCCCCGGAAGGGATTCACGTTGGGTTTGATAAGCACAGGAGTGGTTTCTACTAGAACACAGCGGATAACAAAAATAACTATAGGCTTGTCAAGTGGAAGCTTATTTGCAAGCCTAAAGACTTGGGGGCATGGGAATTTTAAACACCTACATTATGAACAAATGCCTGATCCTCAAATGGTGGTGGCGACTTTAAACTTTGATCCTGATACTCTCTGGCTGCGCATCCTAAAAGCCAAGTACTTCCATGCGTCCCATTCCCTTATGGTTTCTCCGGGCTCTGGGCCTGGTCGCCTGGGATCCCAGTTCTGGCGGCAACTCCTGCTTGTGCGTGATGAGTTCAAATCTCTAGTGAAGTTCTATGTTGGTAACGGTTGTGAGGTGCGATTCTAGCTAGACTAGTGGGTGGGTGATGGTCCCCTTGCTCTTTCGTTTCATGTGTTGTTTTCTTTTGTGGCTTCTCCTTCCATCTCCATCACAGAGGTGGCGGCTATGGGTTGGGATCTGGGCTTTCATCGGGTCATGTCTCCTGTAGAGTTGGAGGATTGGCATCGCCTTGCTGCCCTCTTCCCCGTGCTCTCAGAGGCCTAGGATGTGGTCTCTTGGCCCCATTCTGCTTCCGGTTGTTTCTCTGTTAAGTCCTGCTATCGTGTTCTTTCCTCTGGTCCTAGGATGTCTAAGTTTAAGCCCATCTGGACCACTCGTGTGTCCCCGAAAATCTGAATCTTTATGTGGCAGGCTATGAGGGGTTGCTTGTCGCCTGTGGATCAATTAAGAAGCGGCATGGGCCGGGCTCTCACCTCTGCTCTCTATGTGGGAGCCCCAAAGACACGGGCCATATTCTTTTCTGCTGCCCTTTGGCCTTGCTGCTCTGGAGTTTTCTTAGGGACTGGATGGGCGTGTCCTGGGCCCCTACTAATTTTGTTGCCCTCCATCCCCTTGTGGCCACTCTTTCGGGCCTTACCAAAAGCCTTTTATGGTTCAGCTTCTCGACTATGTGATGGGCCTTGTGGACCACCAGAAACTAGTTTACCATTGAAAAGATGTTTCCTAGCTCGATGGCTAATGTTATCATCAAATTATCCATGTTTTTGCAGCAGTGAAAATCTCTAATTAAGGAGGTGGGCAAGGAAGCGGCCGTGACCCTCGTCGATCGTGTTCCTACGGCTGCTTTATCTTTATCTAGAAGGGACCGGGCCAGGATGATCTAGATTTTGTTTCACCTCTATGCGGCGTTCCATAGTCTAGCTTGCCCGTTGAGCTACCTCGGGCTTGCGTGCCATGTTGTCGGTTGTGGCCGTTGCTTTGCTCTTTTGTTGATACTCTTGCTATTCTGTGGTTGTTCATGTTCTGTTGTTGCTTGTGACTATTGGTGCCTTATGGCTATTAATTTAAAGTTGGGCATTGGCCTTTTCTCTAAAAAAGTATAGAACCCGACAAGGACTAGGGTGTCGTCAATGTTCCGTCGACCGCTAGAACTAGGTACACTTGTCCAACCATTTGCCGAGTTCTATATTTTTGCCTATTGTTGCACTAAGCAAAGAGGTCTTTTGCCGAGATTCCCCCCTTAGAGCATCTCCAGCCGCGCCCCAACGTGCCCCCAAAGGCCCTTTTTTGTCACCAACGCAAAAAAATCGGCCCAGTCGCGCCCCCCAGAAGCCCAATTTTCACCGGTTAGGACCGAATTTAGCACCGACGGAAACAGGCCGAACCCGGTGCGCTGGGGGTCGCCCGTGGGCACCGGGGGAAACGTTTTTGGCGCGAAAAGGAGTGGGTCTGGCGAGTCAGTGACACGCCACCTACGTCGTCCTCATCGCCTCGGTTCCCACGGGAATCAACGTTGAGGCTGCCGCGCTACCGTGCCGGCCAGCCTTCCATTGATGTCTCACGGGTGGCACAGTGAAGGCGGGGCGATGTGCGTCCTTCCCGCTCCCGCCACGCGGCACACGGCGGCAGCTCTCCCACCGCCCATCAGTGGCTATAAAAGACGTCCTCCCTCGCCGGTGAACGCACAAGCTCTCACGACTGACGCCCTTCTCTCCACCTCTCTCCGCCAATGCCCCTCTCTCCCACTCTCTCCCCCGCCGACAAGAATGACCGAGCGCTTCCCACACGATGGCGCGGCAGTGAACGGCTTCGGCCACCGCCATCTGCACGAAGATGAGGCGCACCTCCTCTACGAGGCCGACTACCCGGCGCCCCCGGACATGCGGGTGTCGGGCACCTGGAGGCTCAGTGCCGACGGTGTCCCGGTGCCGCCCGCGCCCACCTGAGCTGCTCGGTGCACTGAAATCGCATGCATCCGGTCTTTGTTGTAGGAGCCGCAGCTAAACCAATTGAGGTACACCCCCAACAGCAACGCGCTATGGACGGCGTACTTCGAGTGGCGCCACGAGGAACAGATCTCCGCCACCAACGGCGCCGAGCCCCGTGGCCGCCTCAACTCCGAGGGGCGGCGCCAATGGTGGGACGTCCCAGGCTGCACTCTCGAGGCCGTCCTCGAGCACATCGAGGCTAGCAACATGCCGCACCTGGAGTACCCGGCGCCCCCCTCATTTTCTCGCCGCCGCGGCAGCTCCTGGACACCGTGGCGAATGGAGACACTCTGACCTCGTATTTATCGGGCTCTGGCTCTCTTTCCTCCGGTTCACCAGCGCTCCACCCCGTCAAGTCGGAGCCGTAGGAGATGCCATTTGGGCGCCCCACCCGCGGTGGCACCCTCGTCATCAACGAGGGTGACCGCAACTCTCCTTCTTCCTACCGCCTTGTCAGGCCAAAGACCGAGCAGAGTTTTCTCCCTGTGAAGAAGGAGCACGAGGGCATGGCCGCCGCCGATGAGACCGCCCTCAAGTGGGCGAAGGCGGACTACGTCCGCGAGCAGATGGAGTGCCAACGTCGGGCCTTCGAGGAGATCGCCACTCGGCACCATGGACGCGAGGAGTGCGGCGTCGTCATCCTCGACAGCGACGACGAGGAAGCGCTCGGGCCCGTCCAGCCCCCTGCGCATCGGCGGCGCTGGTCAGGGGTGTAACAGGGACGGCGGCGGCACCCAGCAAGGACGGCAGCAGCACCCAGCACGGCGGCGACGATGACGGCGACGACAGCGACGGCGGTGGCGACTACACCCGGTTCTACAGGCTCCTCGGCATGTAGAAGGAGGGAGGCGGCAATGGCTAGGCGTAGTTGTAGTTTTAGTTTGTGTTTTAAATTTGCGATTTTAAGTTTTTGTACAAACATCAATGAAATCGCCTAGTTTGGACGAAATTGAGTCGTTGTTTGGCCGATTTTATGTTTCAATAACAGCGTCTAGGGGGCGACCTGGGGGGCGATAGCTGGGAACCCGATCGGCCTCACGCTGAAATTATCGTCGGTTCGCCATCAGGCGGCGCTATCTCAAGCCTCTGGGGGCCGAATGGCTGGAGATGCTCTTAGGCACTCGGCTTTCATTAGCTTTGCTAAGTTTTTGATAAAAGGAACTCGGCAAATAGTACGCACTAGGCAAGTTGCTGATTCTGGTAGTGTCCTCTCCTTCATTTGACAGGAGTTCGTTTAGGATCTTTGCCTTTATGTGTGAAGGAACCATTGAGGTTTTCCTATTTGATGTTACCCCTTTGATAGCTTGAAATATTATCCGTCGTCCTACTGTGTAAACTCAGATACATGTGTGGGTACATGGCATTTCTAAGATACATGTTCAAGCGATGCACGGGGCGACTGGAAGGGCGACTGGAGGGGCGACTGGAGTCGCCGCCACACGCAGCCTGCCTGTCCACGCCGACGATCGTCGGTGTGGAGGACGGTTTTGGGCGCTAGCGGGGACGGAGGAGGACGACGCGGATGGAGAGGTGGATGAACCGCCATCGCCGCTGTCGCCAACGCCGTCGGACCACGTTAATGACTGGTTTAATGCCGGTTACTCGGAGAAGGAGGTGGCGTCGGCGATCGATGATATTCTACTTGTCCAAGATCCGGCCAGGTTGGGGCTCGAGGCGGGGGAGAAGAGAGAGATGATCCGCCGGATAGTACACCGGAGGACCTCGTCGGCGGCGATCAAGCCATGGAAAGGACCGCTTCCTAAGGTAAATCGCCCAAATCTTACTGTTTTCGATCTTATTAAACCGGATTCGTGGGTTGTTGTCAAACGGAAGAAGGTTCCTCGCCGGACGATGGCCGGATCGCGGCCGGCGGCGACAGAGTTGGAAGCACCTATTATTCAGGATCTCAGGATCGCTGATTTGCGTCGTCATCATTTGAATTTTTTGTTGGACCGAGAGGGGCTGCCGTCGGATGGTGGTGGGCCGGCTCGTGTTGGGACGGGGATCGATGGGTATGTGGCCCAATCGTCCCCGGGTCCGACCAGGTTTTGTCGAAATGATGTGAGGGAACCGGTCTCGGAGAGGGTTGCGGTAACTAGGTCGGAGGTGCTTGGGTATGAGGCCCAGAGCAGGCCAGTGCCGATCGCTATCGAGGGCGAGGTGGATTCGTGCGCTCGATCGTCTGCGTTTCACGTAGCGCGTGTTAGGGTTCCACGTTCTCTGAGTCGAAGCCATCGTTCGGTTGGGACGGCTAGGGCAAAACGGATTGTTCCACTTTGCTCCATGCTAGGTCGTGGAGTTCCTTTGCCGCCGGGGAAGAGGACGGCGGCGAACCAGGAAGCCGGCCGCCTCGGGACCGCGCCGCAGCAGGGCAGCGGAGGTGGCCATGGCACTGGTTTGGCTGCCGGCGATGGGCCGACTCCCGCGGACTCGGGCAGCAGTCATGGAGCCTTGTTGCCGCCGACGGGGGCTGGCCGCGGGGGCATGGCACCGCTGCAGGCTGGTCGAGGTGTGGCTTCGGTTGGTGTGGCGACGGGTCGGGCGGTGTGCTGCCCGGACCCAGACCAGTGGCGCCTACTCCGGCGGGTTTGCGGCCGCCGGCGCAGGTGCCGGTGGGGCAGTGGCCTACGGCGCCATCTACTGTAGGGACCAATGCGGGCCGGGGTGTTGCGTCGCGGCCTCTCGCTCAGGGGATGTTGGCTGGCCAGCCGAGGCTAGCTCCACCACCTCATCTTGTCGCTTTGCCTCCGCAAAATCGCGCTGGACCTGGGCAGAATCAGGCACGTCCACCGACACAAGTTACGAATGCACCTCAACGTCAGTGGGGTGATGATGGGGTCAACGCGTATGGAGTTGGTAAGCACCGTGGATCCTCGTCGACTGGCGGCGGTCGAGGCCATGCTTGGCAGAGCGATGGCTCGGCAGAGCGCCCGTTCATGGGGACCATTGGAGGTTTTGTTAAAGGGGCGGCTGGCCCGGGTCTCCGACCGCGGGGTGGTTTCCGCGGTCACCGTGGTGGGCGTGGGGGTTGAGGGGCCGGTATCGCCCACGACCGCCTACTCCGCCTGTGTCTGATCTGATGGCGGTTGATGGGGTTGCTGAGCAGCAGGTTTTGACAGGCCAGGCTTTGGAGGTGGTCTCGGCGCTTGCCAATGCTGAGTTACCAAGGAATGGTTCAGGGGTGACTGGGTCTCTAGAGGATCATTCCAGGGCTGAGTCTGACAGAGCTGCAAAATATGCGCGCAAGAAGGAGAATATGATATGTTATCGATGTGGTGGTAAGGGCCATTTTATTGCGGAGTGTGTGGCCGAGTTGTGTGGCACTTGTGGAAAACCAGCACACGATGCGGGGGACTGTCCGCTTCTGAGAGAGCAGGCACCATCGCTGAAGATGTATGGGGTGTACTGTGTCGAGCTTACATTCTTTGAATCTCCAACGAAGATAGAGGCTCCTGATGAGTCGTTGAGTTTGACTACAGGGTTAGTTAAGATTACTAGAGGAGAGGTTTCGGAGTCGCAGATTATTCAGAGGCTTAAGGAGTTAGCCCCTGGGGAGTTTCGGTGGGAGCTTGCGACTGTGGAGGACAAGCTGTTTCGGGTTGAGTTTCCGACAGTTGAGGACCTTCAGAGGCTTCTGAGTTTCGGGATGTGCAAGGTGCCAGGTACGGATGGTGTGCTTGAGTTTCAGGAGTGGAAGAGGGTTGAGCCTACGGGCAAGCCTCTGACACAGGTTTGGTTGCGATTCTCTGGGGCTCCATCCAGGCCGTTGCAGGATGCCCGAGTCGTTGCCAGTTTGGGCGTTTTGGTGGGCAGACCGGAGCAGGTGGATATGGACTTCGCTAGATCCCACGGGATTGCTCGCGTTCTGGTTAGTGTGCTGAACATCGAGTTCGTGCCGGAGGTGGTTAAGTGGGCGTATCGAGGCCACATATATGACCTTGTTATTGAGTTCGAGGATGTGAGTATCTTTGCCGAAATGGCCAACGGGTCTAATTCTGGTTTGCACGAGGATGATGATGGTTCGACACTTAAGGAGGCTCCAGATGCTGTTAGTGGATGTGAGCTGTCCACCACGCAGGGTGCTGCTGCTCAGACATCTGCGGATGGTTCGGTTACTACTTCTACGGTGCCGATGACTTCTCTCAGGTTCAGCTCTTTCGAGCCGGCATCTGCACCCCCGAGACTGTGGAGTGATCGGGTGGAGTCGGCTGACGTGTTTGAGCGTTCGCTTCCGGCACTGGAGTTTGAGGAGCCAGTGTCTCCTCCGTTGGGGGAGTCGCCGAGCCCGGCTAGGGTGGAGGCGGAGGAGGTCGTTCGCGCGGGAGATGGTCTGAGGATGGGGGCTTTGGATTACTCCTCTGCGGCTGCGGCTGTGCAGGTGCAGTCGAGGATGCCTATTGCTGGTGGGGGCATGGGGCAGGTGGCCGCGCTTCCCTCAACAGGGTCGGCGGTGGGGGAGCTTCAGACGGTTCAGCTTGAGCCTTCAGTTGGGAGGCCGAGGTTGCTCGACCAGACACCTTCTCTTCTTTCTTCCGGGTCGGCGATGCTGGCGCTGGACTCGTGGTCCGGACGGGGCTCGGGGCAGGTGGCCTCGGTGTCTTCGGGGGCCTCTTCTCTTGTGGCGCCTCGAGGGCCTTGTGTGACGGCGGCGCCGGTGCCGTTGGTTTACCCTTTTGCCGGGGTTGTGGGGGAGCCCGAGCAGGAGGCCATGGCTTCTCCGTCCCCCGGCATGGTGCACCCCAGTACAGCATCTCGGGAGGAGGTGATTGCGTTCGGTGGTATCCCGGATCCGGTGTCTGAGGGGCGACGGTTGAGCAGCCATCTCCAGGACTATCCGGAGGTGGACGACATTCAGCAGCGGTGCGCTATGAGGGCGACCAAGCTTCGTGATGTGGAGGTCACTACGGGTATGTCTGTCAATACTTCTAATTCTATTCTGATTTTTCCAATGATGAGATTGTTAATAATGCAAATAAGCTAGGAATTTCACTAGGTAACAATGTTAGTGAAATTTCAAATTCGGTTAATGATGTATTGGATTTAGAGGCTGAGCGGGTGCTTGAGATGATTCGTAACTTAGCTGCGGTTAAACCCATGAATAACTCCGAGATTGATGCTTTGGGGGTTAGGATTCTCGATAATTTGTGTGCGGATCTCGTTCCTGAGGAGGACGATGAGCGAGTGGATTTTGTTGAAGTGCGCGCCTCTGAGACTGGTTGTGAGGACCAGCTGGAGAGTTTTAATATGCCTAAACGCAAATGGAAGCGGAAGATTTACCCGGCTTCCGCAGTGCGTAGGAGCGCGCGGATTAGAATAGCTAATAAATTCCATGACGAGTTATGAAAGGAATCTTTTGGAATAGCAGAGGTCTGAAAGACTTGGCTAAAAGAAGGTTTCTTGCTGAGGCTTCTATTGAGCATAAGTTGGACTTTATCGCTTTATCGGAAACTGGTAGAGCCGACTTTTCGCCTCAATTTCTCAATACGTTGTCGGGAGGTATTGAGTTTGATTGGCATTGTCTTCCGCCACGAGGAAGATCGGGGGGGATTTTACTCGGGGTTAGATGTGACTCGTTAGAAGTCCGAAGCGTGGTTATGGGGGATTTCGCAGTTAAGTTTAGGGTCAGGTCGAAGGACGATGGGTTTAACTGGGCTTTGGTGGCGGTTTATGGAGCCGCACAGCCCGAGCTTAAACCAGATTTTTTGGCTGATTTGGTTAGGATTTGTGGTTCCGAGCAACTGCCTATCCTAGTAGGGGGTGATTTTAATATTATCAGAAGGCGTGATGAGAAGAATAATGATAATTTCGATGGTAGATGGTCGTTCATGTTTAACACCATCATTGAAAGTCTGGATTTGCGTGAGATTGAGCTTTCGGGCAGGAAGTTCACTTGGGCTAATGCATTACCTAATCCGACGTTTGAGAAGCTGGATCGGGTTTTGGCTAGCGTCGAATGGGAGCAGAAATTCCCTTGTGTTATGGTGCAGGCACTTACACGGGGCATTTCGGACCATACGCCTTTATTCATTGACTCTAGGGAGGCCACCTTCTCGTTTGAGCTTGCATGGTTCGAGAGACAAGGGTTCCTAGACATTGTTGCCAGAGAATGGGCTAAGGATGCAGGAGGTAGAACTGCACTTGAGCGCTGGCAGAATAAAATTAGGCACTTGAGAAGCTTCTTACGAGGGTGGGCTAAACATCTTAGTGGAGTTTATAAGATTGAGAAGGAACAGCTCCTTTCGCTTATTCAGTCCCTGGATGTAAAAGCTGAGAACATGATCCTGCCAGCCTCGGAGCTTCAGGCGAAGCTCGACGCGGAAATGAGGCTGAAAGAGCTTCTTCGTGAGGAAGAATTAAAGTGGGCGCTTCGGGCCAAGGTCCGTCGGGTCGTCCAGGGGGACGCGAACACACAATTTTTTCACATGATTGCTAATGGCAAGCATAGAAAGAAGAGAATCTTTCAGCTTGAGCAAGATGAGGGAACGATTCTGGGTCAGGAAAATTTAAAGTTGTATATCACTGAGTATTACAAGCAGTTGTTTGGACCTCCAGAGGAGAACTGGGTGTCGCTGGATGAGTCTAGGATTGAGGATGTGCCTCAACTGACAGCTGTTGAGAATGATATCTTAATTGCTCCTTTCTCTGAGAAAGAGGTATTTTGAGGCAATTTCCTAGATGAAGAATAATAAGGCTCCAGGCCCGGATGGTTTTCCGGCCGAGTTTTACAAGAAATGTTGGCACATTATTAAAGGAGATCTATTGCCTTTGTTCAATGATCTCTTCGCTGGTCAGCTTCACCTTTTCAAGCTGAATTTTGGGACGATAACTCTTCTTCCCAAGAAGACAGAGGCAGTGCGGATTGAGCAATTTAGGCCAATCTGTCTTTTTAATGTGAGTTTCAAAAATTTTAGCAAGGTCGGGACGAATAGGCTCACACAGATTGCGCATACTGTGGTGCAGCCTACTCAATCTGCTTTTATGCCGGATACGAACATTCTTGAAGGGGTGGTGGTCCTGCATGAAATGCTCCATGAAATTCACACGAAAAAACTGGATGAAGTGGTTTTTAAGGTGGATTTTGAGAAAGCGTACGATAAAGTCAAATGGCCCTTTTTACAACAAGCCTTACGTATGAAGGGTTTTGACGAAGCTTGGAGGCGCCAAGTTGAATATTTCACGCAAAAAGGGAGTGTTGGAATTAAAGTGAATGACGATATAGGGCATTATTTCCAGACACACAAGGGCCTGAGGCAAGGTGATCCAATGTCTCCTATCCTTTTCAACATTGTTGTTGATATGTTGGCAATCTTGATAGGAAGGGCAAAGGAGGCAGGACAAGTAGGTGGCTTGGTGCCTCATCTTGTCGATGGTGGTGTGTCCATTCTGCAGTACGCCGATGATACTATCATTTTTATGGAGCACGACTTGGTAAAGGCGAGAAATATGAAGTTGGTATTGTGCCTATTTGAGCAATTGTCCGGTCTGAAGATCAACTTCAATAAAAGCGAATTGTTCTGTTTTGGTAGAGCCAAAGAGGAACAAGATGCTTACAAGCAACTGTTTGGTTGCGATCTGGGGACTCTTCCGTTTACTTACCTTGGTATTCCCATTCACCATCGTAAGTTAACTAACAGCGAATGGAAGTGTATCGAGGATCGGTTTGAGAAGAAACTGAGCTGCTGGAAGGGCAAACTTATGTCGTATGGAGGCCGGTTGATTCTTATTAATTCGGTGCTCACGAGTTTGCCTATGTTTCTCTTATCCTTTTTTGAGGTTCCAGTTGGAGTTAGGAAAAGGCTGGACTTCTATCGGTCTCGTTTCTTCTGGCAGAGCGATGAAACTAAGAGAAAGTACCTCCTAGCCAAATGGGATGTCATCTGCCGACCAAAAGACCAAGGGGGTCTTGGGGTTGAGAACCTTGAAGTTAAGAACAGATGCCTTCTAAGTAAGTGGCTTTATAAGTTATCTGCCGAGACTGAGGCAACTTGGGCGCAGATTCTTCGTAACAAGTATCTGTACTCTAAAATCTTGTCGCAAGTGACGGTTCGACCCACTGATTCGCCCTTCTGGAAGGGGTTAATGAGGGTCAAAGCTACTTTCTTTAACAGAACAAAGTTTGTTGTCGGTGATGGCAATAACACTCGTTTCTGGGAAGATACCTGGCTAGGTGATGCACCACTGGCACTCCAGTACCCGGCGCTTTATCGCATTGTGCAGCGACGTGATGCTCTGGTTGCAACGAGTCTGCAATCTGTTCCTCTTAACATCCGATTTAGGAGGGTGCTTGTGGGTGACCGGTGGGAGGCTTGGATTCATCTGGTGAGTAGACTCATGGAGGTTCAGCTTACTCATCAGCCTGATCAGTTGTGTTGGAAGCTTACTAAATCTGGTGAATTCACAGTCAAGTCGATGTACATTGATGTCATCAATTCTAGTGTAATTCCTAGTTCCAAACACGTTTGGAAAGTTAACGTTCCTCCGAAAATCAAAGTGTTTATGTGGTTTGTGCATAAACAAGTCGTTCTAACGAAGGATAACTTGATTAAGCGCAACTGGACAGGATCTACTAGGTGTAGTTTCTGTGATCGGGATGAAACTATCAAGCATCTTTTCTTTGAGTGCCCGATGGCGAGGGTGATGTGGCGCTCGGTGCAGATTGCCTTTAACATTACTCCTCCGAATTCGGTCAGGTCGTTGTTTGGAACGTGGCTGATTGGTATAGAGGCCGAAACAGCTAGACAAATTCGTGTAGGAGCATATGCGTTGTTATGGGCAAATTGGAACTGCAGAAATGACTTGGCTTTTAATAGAACAACAACTATTCATTTTTTGCAGATTCTATTCCGGGCTACTGCGCTAATCCGTACTTGGTCATTACTCACTCCGACGGAGGCCAGGGCGCGTTTGGTTACTGGATCTGTCCGGTGGGAGATGGTAGCGCGGGATATCTTCAACCGGTTTGGATGGCGGTCATGTAATAGGATAGGCGCTTAGTTTACCTATCTCTCTCTATTATGCCAGCCGGTTGTGGCTTTTGGGCCTTGTTTTATTTTGCTTGCTCTGTGTGAGCCAGTTTCCTTTGCTGCAGCACTTTACAAGACATTGTTGAACTACTTATTTATTTATAAATGTGGCCGTATGCATCTTTCTGATGCAGAGGCCGGGGAACCCCCCCTTTTCGAAAAAAAACTGTGTAAATCATCTCAAGCTTGCCTCCACTGAAGGCTAGACAAAATAAGAAACGGAAACTAAAACTGAAGCATCAGCCAGAACAAGGCGATATGCCTATTTCCCTCACACAAAAAAGGAGATGCATATTCTTCTCCCGTGCAAAACCAAGAGAGGTTGGTCAAATTATGGGCTTTGCACTCTTTGCAAGCAAGAACAAGAATCTGGGACGCATCTCTTCTTCAAGTGTCGATTTGTGCTTAGACTTTGAAGGATGGTCATCGATAAATTTCATCTTAGGGGCATGGACACTTCATGATAGCACTTGGAGGAAACCGTCGTCACACGGTGGGCCGACACGAGCACTCCCAATAGTTAGGCAATGTCATCACTAACCATGTTGGTCTCTTGGACCGTGTGGAATGAGAGAAATGCTAGGGTATTCCGCAACAAAAACGTCCCACCGCCAATCTTGCTAAACAACATCATGTCGGACGCAAACATGTGGATCACAATGGGTGCCTAACAACTAGGGATGATAATTTTACGCCGGTAATCATTCATGTTGTGTAATAAGGGGCACTTCTAAAAACTCTCTCTTCTCTCCTAAATTGATTGATGAGGCAAATCTTTTACCTCCATTTTGAAAAAAAAAGTAGATGAACGACGTCAACCGCACATATATTTGCGTTCTAATGAAATACTCTCTCCGTTCCTAAATATTTGTCTTTTTAGAGATTTCAAATGGACTATCACATACGGATGTATATAGACATATTTTAGAGTGTGGATTCACTCATTTTACTTCGTATATAGTCACTTATTAAAATCTTTAGAAAGACAAATATTTAAGAACGGAGGGAGTAGTATTCACCAACATTTGCTCTGTGAAATGGAAGTGTCTTTGGACACCCTAACAGACACATGGTAGGTACACAAAGGGCATGTATACGGATACTTTATCAAGCACACTAGTAGAATATTACACACCCATGTGTCCATGAGTAAATAATGGAGAATGGGGAAACTGGACAAAACTGGACACGGTTCTGTGGTCTCCCTTTGACAGGTTGAAGATATCCTCCTCACCTCTCATATCTCAAGCTTGAGTCTCCTTCTCCGTCGTCCAGATTATACCTGAACTCAACTCAAGCTCGCGTCGACTTATATTACCGGGATTCGCCAGGTAATTTCCTCGCCTTGAGACGAGCTTCTGCAGATTCTTTCTTTTCTTTGACCCAGGATGTTCTCCAGATCCAGTTTGTTCTAGTTTGATCCAGTTTGTTCTAGTTTGATCCAGTTTCTTTTCTTGTGACTTACACTGAATCAACTGCATACAGGGAGGTGATTTGTGTGATTCTTCTGCTACCACCGTATTACAGCAGTGCTTCGCCAGGTAATTTCCTTGAGACCATCTTCTCCAGATTCTTTCCTTTTCTAACGCCGGATCTTTCTCGGGACCCACCGCTCAGTCACCTGCATATAGGTGATCTGTGTGCTCTTTTACTAACTATAAACTGCCGATACAACAGAGCAAGTGTCAAAAATGATTTTACATTTTGGGATGGAGGGAGTACGTCCCTGATCGTCCGAATGGACTGCATCTGCTTTTTAGTACACACAAAGTCCAAACAAGACCCGGAACAATACGAGTCCTGCTCTGCAACTTTTTCTATTGCAAAGAACTGCAGAGTATCTTATCGTTGTGTACTTCCTCGATCCCAAAATAAGGGTCGCTAATTTAGTACTCCCTCCGTCCCATAATGTAAGACGTTTTCGCCACTAACGTTTTTTGCCACTAGTGTAGTTGCAAAAAACGTCTTACATTATGGGACGGAGGGAGTACAACTTTAGTGCAAAATAAGGGTCGCTGATTTAGTACAACTTTAGTGCAAAATTGTACCAAGTCAGCGACACTTATTTTGGGATAGAGGGAGTATTATTTACGCCTTTCATGATTATCTACAGTAACTTTCGTAATTGGTGTAGCTGCGCCTAGTAGCCTCACAAATGATGCACTTCTTCTATTTTCAGGTTACTGTGCATTGTTATCGTAAATGGATCACCAATCTGTTATTACACCATGGGACCTGGAGTGCATGCTATGTGATGAAACAGCAGAGCCGAAGGCCTTGCCGCTATCGCTTCTGAAAAAAATCACACATGATTTCTCTGATAAGCAGGCAATTGGTAGAGGTGGATTCGCGGTGGTTTATAAGGTACAGTAACTCTCAGCTACCCCAGTCTTGATCAAAGATCATCTGACAACCGAAGTGGTTGCTGACAATGCTCACTGCAGGGAATGCTTGAGAATAGAACCGTGGCCGTGAAGAGAATGTCGAATACGTATATGTACGAGAAGGAGTTCCAGCGAGAAGTTGAATGTCTCATGATAGCGAAGCACAAAAATGTAGTACGGTTTCTAGGATATTGTGCTGACACACAAGGGAATATGGCAAGGTATGAAGGAAAATTCGTCATGGCAGATGTCCAGCAAAGGTTGCTATGTTTCGAGTATCTTCCTAAAGGGAGTCTTCATGAGTATATCACTGGTAAGATCATGTGGCACCCAAATTTTCTTTTCAGTTCTAAAGACCATGTGATTCAGTATCCCACATTTAGTACCCACCCTTTCTATACATTCTAATATTACACACTTGGAGTATGTCAAATAATACTAAACTTGCTTTATCCTCTCCCCATAGATATGTCTTGTGGACTTCAGTGGAGAGACCGCTATCAGATTATCACGGGAATTTGTCAAGGGTTACATTATCTTCATCATAAACATATTGTCCACTTAGATCTAAAGCCCGCAAATATATTGTTGGATGATGATTGGGTACCAAAAATTACCGATTTCGGCATATCAAGGTGCTTTCATGAAATGCAAAGCCAAGTTATTACTAAAATAGCTGGAACGCCGTAAGTTTGCTAACCCTTTCAAAAGTTCAGTATTCTACTATTATTCACACCAATATTTTGTTACTTTGCTCATTAACCAATCACACGGGCGTATATGTATGCAGCGGATATTTGGCACCAGAATCTTATAACCATACTAAAGTCACATACCGGCATTCGTACCGGCTTGATATCTACAGTCTTGGTATAGTAATCATAGAGATACTCACTGGAAATAAGGGGTATCACGATGTTGACAAGGTAAGAATAATCTAGGTCTTCTTTTGAAATAAAAGGTTGTACTTCAGAACCAATGCATTACTTATTTCTCTTTTGTATGTATAATAATATCACTATAAAATCCACCATGACTGAAAGATTTAGAGATCCTATGATATGTAAGTATGAAATTTTGGATTTGAACCTCTGGTCGGTCAAAGGCTTCCGTCCACAACTAACCACATTTGAACAAGAGGGGGTTCAACCAATATATATGGAAAAGAAAGACGTGTGTAACTGCGTTTGAAGTATTCTCATGTTTCACCGATATTTAGCACTTCCAAATCCCACAAATCAGCAGTTAAACCAGATTAAGATCATGATTTAACTGTAAACATTAGTACAATATGGAACACCTTTAAAATCATGGTTCAATTCAACATGTGATCTGTATGAAATAAATGGTGCATGACCGAATCTACCTTTCAATGTTAATGTTGCCTACTATAATTATTGGTAACACATCGAATGATAGAAAGCAAAACTTGGTTACAGAAGTATTTTGACCTTCAAAGCATCAGAATAACACCAAGATCTACAAATAGAACAAAACTGAGAATGTCCTTACGAGACACCAGCTGTACCCAAAAAATATTGAAAGTGAAAATAGAAGGCATAAAAACATATATTGGATGAATACTTTTCAAAACAAAACAAAAACTTCTATACATGTTTGTTTTGAACTTTCGATGAATGAGGAAATGTAAATTTACATGGCCCTATATGTGACAACGAAAGAAAATACGCGTCCATTCTCATTACCCATGTCCAAGTTATCTCATACCTCAGTTTTGGTGCATAATTTTTCTTGATTGAACTGATACATGGTTTCTTCTGGTACCTGAGAAGAAACTAGGCGTGCATTCTCATTTATTTTTTATGGAATTTTTATTTTGTTTGAAGTTTTGATTGATGTATTTTGATGTAAGATGTTAACACAATGCATCTATACATGGCTAGTTTCACATTTTAAAAGATGGGGCTTCTTTTCATAATTCACAAATTCAACTCGTAGGTAGTTGAAAGTTGGAGTAACATGTTGGAGCAATCACAGAGCGAGGTACAGAAGAAACAAATACGAGTATGTGCTCAGATAGGAATAGAGTGCACAAACTTTGACCCGGCGAAGAGACCAGATACACTACATATAATTAGTAGACTCGATGAAACCGAAAGTATGGGCGGATATATCAAAACAGGCATGATTACTTCACAACAGGTAAGATCAATCCCGCAACATCCATGACATCCACCCATCAAACTTAGTCTTGAGCAGTTGTTGTACATCTCCACTTGCATTTTTGTTGCTCTAAGCCACCAGACGATGTTAAGTGTCCTTAATTGGTTACTTGAACAGGTCGGAGATGTTCTGAATAAACTGCATCAAGATGCACCTAACACGCCAAGAGAATCAAGCTCAGAGGTGAGTTCTCATCTGAAAGAACCTGTAACTATTGATAATATTGATAAATTCCAGATAAGTATATCTGTATCTGAACGATAGAATAGACACTTGACTGGCATACTCACTTGAAATTTTACTCCTTGCAGGAGAATGCCACTGTAGTTACAGTGGCAGGGACAAACAAATATGACAGTTTTTGGAGAAATATGGCAAACCTTGACATGTTCAATGAGACCATACATAGTCTTGATCCAGACATCAAGCGATGCTTTGAATATTGCAGTATTTTTCCCAGAGGATCCAAGTTGAGAATGGTCGAGTTAGTTCACCTGTGGATAGCGCAAGGGTTTGTCAAGATCAGTTGTGCAACAGAAGACATGGAAGAAGTAGCTGAGGGCTACTTTCAAGAGTTAGTGTCGCGCTCATTTCTGCAACCAGAAGAAAGTAGTTATGATACCGGTTGCTTCACAATTCATGATGCCCTGCTTGATTTATTCGACAAAGTTTCTGGAGATTGCTTCAGAATCGAGAATGGCCATAGAGGAGATGGCTGGGAAGGAGATATCCGTCAAGATATCCAGCATCTTTTAATTCGTTATTATGATGGCAAATTGATTACTGAGAAGATCCTTGGATTGGAAAATTTGCTCACTCTCATTGTTTATAAAGTTGACGCAGCACCAGTTGAGGAAAGAGTGATCGAGAGTATATGCAAGAGACTGCCGAAATTGCGGGTACTGGCCATTCCTTTCATCCTAGAACGTTATCCGGGGATGGAACCAAATGAGTTGTCTGTCCCAGGATCCATTACCCAGTTAAAGCACCTACGCTATCTTGCTTTCAGGACAAATAGAGCATGCATGTTAAGCATACCAAGAGCACCAAATAAACATCACCGTGTCCAGGTGCTAGATTTTGGTGATGGCAAATTGGATGAGTTTAACTGTGTTGACCTTATCAACCTGCGCCACATAAATTCCGGCTCATCGCAGTTCCCATTTCGTAACATAAGCAGGCTGACCTCACTCCAAACGATAGCATGTGCCTTCAGAATAAGGGATGCACCAGGATATGAGGTAAAGCAGCTGAGGGACCTAAACAAGCTTCGCGGCAGTCTGGAGATAAATGGTCTTGAAATTGTTAAAAGCAAGGAGGAAGCTCTTGAATCCAAACTAGCTGCCAAGGAACGGCTCAGCGAACTGAAACTGCAGTGGAGGCACAGTTCGCCAGAAGTCCAAGCAGAGGTACTTGAGGGCCTGTGCCCTCCCGTGGCGCTTCAAACACTGGAACTGCATTGCTACAATGGCTCGAGGTACCCAGATTGGATGGTTGGTAAGCCGGACGGTGGCCCAAAGGAGCTGCAAGAACTTTTGTTCTGGAGTTGCTCCCAACTAGAGCATGCTCCTGAGGCTTTCCCTCATCTGCGTGTGCTCAAGCTTGCATACTGTAATTGGGACGCCTTACCAGGCAATATGGAGCACCTCACATCACTCAAGAAACTGGAGATCGAGTGGTGCTCCGAAATCCGGTCGCTTCCAACACTGCCCCAGTCTCTTGAGGAGTTTTCTGTTGAGTGGTGCAATGATGGGTTTATGAAGTCTTGTCAAATATTCGGGCATCCAAACTGGCAAAAGATTGAGCACATCCCCAGGAAAACAATCGAAGGCCTAGCACGTAAGACTATAATCTCTCTTTCATGTCCTGTTTTCCCATTATGCGTCTGTGACCGATGTTCTGCTACGTACTGACGCTGCTTGTGTTTGGCCTCCTTTGGACCCGGTAGCTATGCAGGAAGTGGGAATCAAGATTCGGTCCGGCATCAATCTCCTGACAAGCTTTTGGCATCGCAAGAAAGTATGAAGGGCGTTCCAAAACTGCTGCCTCCCGACGCGATGGTGGCATCTGATTTGTAATATAATTAATGTTGGGAGAACTGTCGAATTTGATTCCTGGCTGCTAGCTACTCCCCACGTCCCATAATATAAGAGCATTTTTTACACTGCTGTCTTATATTATGGGACAGAGGGAGTATTTGTTTCTCCCCTTTGTTGTGTTTGTGTATGTGTGAAGGATCAGTTTGCATCTTGCTTGAAAAGTTCTAACCTTACTGCCATGCATATACATCAGTGCGGCTGTTTTGCTTGGCATAAAAGTATACATACATCTCATGTTCGTCACGCAAAATGTGTATTATTTGCCTTTTTTGTCACTAACACTGCTTAATTGATTTGGGTGTTTCTCCTGATAATACAATTGCAACCCAGCTAATTCAAATTAGGATGCAGCTTAGCATGTACTAGCATGTATTATGTTCTGTTTTCTTAATGTTTGTGCTCCGGACTGGAGACTCTTTGTTGAAGGCAGACTCTGGTTCAAAGGAGTCTGCGGTCCTTATTGTTCTGTTGAATGTACAAAAAAAATTCTTATCATGTTAAACATCGGAATGTTCATCGGTTCGTTCTTTGCTACTTCCATTAGGGCATCTCCAATGTCAACCCCGTAAATTTTTCCCCGCATTCGTCCGCGGATAGGGGACCAGTCCGCGGACACGGATGCGGGAGAACGTCATACCAACATTGCCCGCATACATTGCAAACACTTTTTCAATAAACCAGACAAAATTCATGCAAACACAGCGGATTTCATATAAACCGGACGAAATTAATTACATTTTGAACATATTTTAACTAAAATAGCTAAAACTATGTGCACGTCCAGTCGTGCGGAGCTCCATTCTCACGACACATATACACTGCACTAGTCTACGGCCGGCCGTGACGGATCCCTTGTCTTCCCCATGTCCGGCAGCCCCGGAGGTATATTCTTTCCCCGTATCTTCCCTATGTCCGGCTGCGCCGCTCATCAGAGTGGTAAAGGGGGTGCTTCAGCCGGAGAGGGTCGGGGGCTTCGCATCCGTGAAGCCCAGGCGGGGGCTGACGGTGGCAGCGCTGCTCATTGGAGTGGAACCCCTGCGATGTGCTTTAGCCAGAGGGGAAGGGGACGACGATGGCCTGCGACCAGGCTACACACCGACTGTGTACGCCGGCGTCACCTCGACAGTGGCCTTCATTGGACCCAAGCGGCGGTGGCATCCCATGTTCTACAACTCCTTGATGACCTCAGCGGCGGACGCGAACGTGCTGGAAGCCGCATCGTCGCTGACCTCCGCCGGCAGGACGTGTGGCCGGAGTAGGTTCCTCGTCACACGTGCGGGTTTAATGGAGGAAGGCGAGTAGTCTGCAACCGTTTGAATGCGGCGTGGAGGCATGTTCAGTCGGCCGAGCGGCGGGCGGCGCTCTCTCAACCGGTGCGCCGGTTCAATGCCGGCAGTGAGAGGTCGCGTTGTCTGCGTCGTCCTCCCGTCCGGTCAAATCGCGGACAGCAATATCGGTCGCTGCATGCTCTGGACCGGCATGAATGCAGCGGGACGTGTGGGATGGAAAGCGCGGGAGGGGCGAGTGAAGGGGTTTGGGTGGGCCAGAGCGGTGAGAAGCAGACGTGGCACCGGTCCGGACCCCACAAAGCCCCCCTCCCCCACGTTTGTCTCCGGTTTGTAAGAGAAAGCACGTCTGGACCACCGTGCGGACCAATATAGGCCCGCGTTGAATAGCTTCCGTGGTCCGAACAGTGCGGTCCAAACTTATGCAGGAGATTTGAGGGTCGCCGTCGAGATGCCCTTACATTTCTTTTGTAGCGGACTGAAACTTGTATGACAATTTTATTATCACATTTTCTTGAAATCAATCTTGTTAGTGTTTTGTCTGAACATCATGGGTTAATCGCTGGCTGAGGTACCCAGGATTAAGGACAGATTCGGACTTCATACAAATCATCATGGGTTCAGCCAAGACCGGGATGGGGGATAGATTAAGTGTTCAAAGCAATCATCATCAAATACTATTAATTAATCATCAACAACGGATTGACAGAGTACTTAACAAAAACTACCACAATTTGACCTGGCCTAACAAAGAACTACCACTTTCAAAAAAACTACCCGAAGCTACCACTTTTCTTCTATTTTTTCCCTAAAAACTACCAAGTTTAGGCGCCTCGTTGTCGCCGAAAATTCTGAAATAAATCGAGAAATAAATGTGAGCACCTACGATTTGAACCCTGGTGGGTTGGGATACCACGGTCCCTCTAACCATCCAACCACAGGTTGGTTCGCGATTCGGGTGGTTTCGATTATGACATGTTTTTTTTTAGCATTCGATTATGACATGTTGGGGCCATGAGTCAGGTTAAAAGTTAACGTTGACCGTTATTACAAATAGGACCCACACGTCAGCCCTCTTCTTTCACCTCTCTCTCCCCTCTTGTGCATTACATCGAGTTGTGTGCGCCTCACCGTCGTAGAGCTCGCGTCCTTGTCGCCGTCAACCAGAGGTGCCGCACTTGTCGGGCCAAGCTTCCAGCAGCCTGTGTGTTAGCTTGCATGTTATCTTGGCTGATGCGCCACTGCGAGTGCAAGATGTCCTCTGCCCTCCGCGCCACCGTGAGCTAGCTGGTCGGGCTAGCAGACTGCCATGTTGCCTGGCGAGCTAGCCGTCGCGCTGCCCCGCAAGCTGGCCGCATCGTCGGGCGAGTTGTGAGAGCTGGCTGCCGGCCGCCGGGCGAGCGGGCCGCCGAGCTGGCCTCCGCTTGAGTGGCTTCCGCAAAGCCACTGTAACGGGCGTAGGTACCGCGGGCAGGGGAGGCCTCGGGTGCGGAGGATGGCCATCTGAGCTGGCAGGCGACGGGAGCCCTCGTCTAAATCCTCCATGGGGAATTTCAGAGGGAGGGGACATTAGTAGAAAACGGAGCTATATTACCGGTTCGTAGGGGCCTCTAGTGCCGGTTCGGTAACCGATACTAAAGTGTGGGGACTAAAGGTCCCCCCTTTAATTCAGTTCCGCACGAACTGGCACTAAAGGGCCACCACGTGGCAGGAGCCAGCATAGGGGTGGGGAGACCTTTACTACCGGTTTATACCACCAACCGGTACTAAAAGGTTTAGGGATTTTCGTTTTATTATTTATTTCCTTTTAATTTTGTGTTTTCCATTTAATTTAGAGATTGTTTTCCATTTATTTTCCCTTTCATAAATTATATAATAACTCGTCATCGTCATCATCATATTAATATAAAAACTCTTGCATCATATCATCACCAACAACAACACTAGCTAATAATCATCATATATATATAGTCATTACCACTATTTTAATCATTATTATCTAATCACCATCAACACTAGCTTAGAAAAGAAACATTCACTTGTACAAAAAGCAAAGATATCGTCGAGTTCAACATGGTCATGAGATTATTATAAGCGTTCATAACTAAGACCACAAAAGCAAATCACTTTGAGATTAAGTTCAGGACAAAGAACACGGAGATGAGATGAAAGTACTAAGAGCAGGAACTAGCTAATCACTCATGCTGCTCTCTCTTGGGTAAAATAGCATAGAACATGTGTAGCTCTCCTGGTTCATCATATTGGAGCATGTAGATGAACCTGTCTCCTAATCGTGGGCTGCGCTTCTGATTGTTGCCCCCTAGTACTTCTCTGCGATCATTCACAATTTTGCTCCAGTCTTTCACTATTAAGCATTCCTCGGTTTTAGAAATCCTGAATGCACTCATGTGCAATGTAGGATGTCTTTGTCGTAAGCTAACCATTGACATGAGACCGTTAGTCGAGATCCACTGAGGCACAACTATCATCGGGGGTCCCTGCTGAAGAGCATCATATAGTAACATACTTAATGAAGTTTAGCTTAAAATTAATGTATGCAAAAGATGCACTGAGGACAAATAGTAAAAATCTTACCATCTTTCCTAAATAGATGTGACCGTAGTTCAATACGAACACTATTGGTCGCACGTTTTGAGTACTAAGATTTTCAACTCGAGGAAAATAATTTCTCTTGACAGTATCAAGATCCTCAAGCCATGAAACATAATGACTTATATCCTTACAGTTTAGTTCTGCCCCGGGACAGTGGACGGTCATGTCTACCAAGCGCCGGACATGTTTGCTTGAATGGAAATAAGCTATCAATAGAAATTAGTTGTCAACTATTTTTGAAATAAACAATATCGAAGACATAAATATGGTTGAGAAACTCATATAATGGTAGAACTGGAGGCGTCTGCACATCAACCCAGATATCGATATTACCTTCAATATTATCTTTCGGACGAATATCAAAGGTGATAACCATATCAGGCTCAAATGCATAAGACTTGCATAGTGCTTGCCAAGTTTTGCATTCAAAATAGGTGTAGGTGTCTGCATTGTATAATTTTGCATGGAAAGTATAACCATGCTCGGTCTTCAAGTAAACTCTCTTTACCTCCATAGTTTTCATAGGACTAAAACCTATCTTATCCAAGACAAAAATTCTTGCATGGCAGGGGATACGCTAGTAGAATAGTAAAAAATTAAAACTATAAGTTGAAGCAAATGAAGCATATGCTTGATTACGAAAAAAGACTTGTCGTTGTGACTTACTGTATTCACTTCAAAGGTCTCCTCTAGTTTGATGTTGAAGCGCCTACCATCAACTAGGAAATTTCTGTCGCACATGCCACGCTTGTCTTTGCAGTATTCGCACATAACAAAATCATTCTCATCGTTAGACATTTCCTATGTTCGTAGTTCAAACATTAATTGATAAACACTTACTAGTTCTATTAATTCAACTAATTCAACTAGTTCTATTTGAAGGAAATATGCCCTAGAGGCAATAATAAAGTTATTATTTATTTCCTTATTTCATGATAAATGTTTATTATCATTCTAGAATTGTATTAACCGGAAACTTAGTACATGTGTGAATACATAGACAAAACATAGTGTCCCTAGTATGCCTCTACTTGACTAGCTCGTTAATCAAAGATGATTATGTTTCCTAACCATAGACATGTGTTGTCATTTGATGAACGGGGTCACATCATTAGAAAATGATGTGATGGACATGACCCATCCGTTAGCTTAGCATTATGATCGTTATAGTTTCATTGCTACTGCTTTCTTCATGACTTATACATGTTCCTCAGACTATGAGATTATGCAACTCCCGAATACCAGAGGAACACCTTATGTGCTATCAAACCTCACAACGTAACTGGGTGATTATAAATATGCTCTACAGGTGTCTCCTAAGGTGTTTGTTGGGTTGGCATAGATCAAGATTAGGATTTTTCACTCCGTGTTTCGAAAAGGTATCTCTGGGGCCTCTCGGTAATGCTCATCACTATAAGCCTTGCAAGCAATGTGACTAATGAGTTAGTTGTGAGATGAAGTATTATGGAACGAGTAAAGAGACTTGCTGGTAACGAGATTGAACTAGGTATGATGATACCGACGATCGAATCTCGGGCAAGTAACATACCGATGACAAAGGGAACAACGTATGTTGTTATGCGGTTTGACCGATAAAGATCTTTGTAGAATATGTGGCAGCCAATATGAGCATCCAGGTTCTGCTATTGGTTATTGACCGGAGACATGTCTCGGTCACATCTACATAGTTCTCGAACCCGTAGGCTCCGCACGCTTAACGTTTGATGACGATTTGTATTATGAGTTTATGTGATTTGATGACCGAAGTTTGTTCGGAGTCCCGGGTGAGATCACAGACATGACTAGGCATCTCGAAATGGTCGAGACATAAATATTGATATATTGGAAGGTTATATTCGGACACCGGAAAGGTTCCGAAGTGTATCGGATATTTTTCGGAGTACCGGGAGGTTACCGGAACCCCCAGGGGAGTATATGGGCCTTATTGGGCCCTAGTGGAGAAAGAGGGCAGCAATCAAGATGTGGGGTGCGCCCTCCTAGGCCCAAACCGAATTGGTTTAGGGCTTGGAGGGATGGCCCCCTCCTTCCTTCTCTCTTCCTCCTCTTTCCTCCCTTTTCCTAGTAGGACTAGGAAAGGATGAAACCTACTCCTACTAGGAGTAGGAATCCTCCTCCCTTGGGCGCGCCTCCTCCTAGGCCGGCCCTCTCCTCCTCCCCTCCTTTATATACAGGGAGGGGGGCACCCCATAGACACAAGTTGATCAAGTTGATCTTTTAGCCGTGTGCGGTTCCCCCCTTCACAGATTTCCTCCTCGGTCATATCGTCGTAGTGCTTAGGCGAAGCCCTGCGCCGGTAACTTCATCATCACAGTTACCACGCCGTCGTGCTGACAAAACTCTCCATCGACCTCAGCTGGATCTAGAGTTCGTGGGACATCACCGAGCTGAATGTGTGCAGATCGAGGAGGTGCCGTAACTTCGGTACTAGGATCGGTCGGATCATGAAGACGTACGACTACATCAACCGCGTTGTCATAACGCTTCAACTTTCAATCTACGAGGGTACATGGACACACTCTCCCCTCTCGTCGCTATGCATCACATAGATATATCTTGCGTGATCGTAGGAATTTTTTTGAAATTACCGCGTTCCCCAACAATGGTATCAGAGCCAGGTCTATATGTAGATGTTATATGCACAAGTAGAACACAAAGAGTTGTGGGCGATAATAGTCATACTGCTTACCAGCATGTCATACTTTGATTCGGCAGTATTATTGAATGAAGCGGCTCAGACCGACATTACGCGTACACTTACGCGAGACTGGTTCTACCGACATGCTTTGCACAAAGGTGGCTGGTGAGTGTCTGTTTCTCCAATTTTAGTTGAATCGAGTGTGGCTACACCTGTCGTGGAATTAACACGTCAGATGTCCTAATATAAGGACTTAGTCGCGAGGCCAACGCATCTATGTGGTAGCTTGAAGGGGTTGAGCGGAATCGAGAGACGCAACACACAAGACGAGGATTTAGACAGCTTCGGGCCCCGGGAAACATCATTCGGTAATAACCCTACATGTTGTTTGTGGCTAGGTCTCATTATGATCATGAGGGAGTCGCCATAAGCCGACTCTCCTCCTTGTGTCTAGCCCTAGATATTGTTTCTTGTTGCTTGTCCCTTTTTGGGGAGCCCCTGCCCCTCCTTATATAAGTTAGAGGGGCGGGTTACATATGGAGTCCTAGTAGGACTAGCCTATCTTGTACTACAAGCCGGATACAAGTCCGGGTCTTGATTCCTTGTAAGGAAGATACTCCTTACGCCTTTCCTCTTAAGCCGGCCCATCATAACGTAAGCCGGCCTTCTGGGCCTTGAGCCTCCTGGGCCCCCGGGTCTTGTCGCTCCTCTGATCCGCTTGCCAGGTCACCCATAAGTCGCCAGGATCGGGCAGGTCACTTAGTGTGTCGTCCAGTCAGGGCGGGTCATTAGTGAATCGCCAAGTCCGGCCGGGTTATACTTCCGGCCGGGTTACACCTCGGGGTATATCCCCGACATTAGCCCCCAAGTTTAGCTTAGATTTATCCATGGTAAACTTATGCTGCAAAATAAACACAAGAACAAATTTGACAGGTTGTGCTTCGGGTTAAGAATTCTTGTAAACCGGCACCTGAACATCCTTAAGTCCTTGTCATTTCCTTCTTCTAGAAAATCCGGGTCAATAGACCAGCTTCACAATCAATTTGATGATGTTGGTTTCTCACAGAAAAATATTGTGAAGAATAATCCACTTGAGTCGGCTTCCAAGGCACCGGGTTAAATAATTTTGGTCTTCAAATACTCATCTGATATTCAGCTGGCTTGAAGATATAAAACTTGCCGGTTTATCATTACCCAAAAACTCCGGGTTATAAAAGACTGATGATGTCGAGTCATAATTGTTGTTGATACCGGGTCATGTAATTGATCTTCTTGATTTTCTCAAAACTGAAAATTTGAAGATGTTCCTCCTTATATATGCATAATACCTGTAGCCCCCAAGTCTTAAGAGGAGAACATAGTGATAGCTTAAGACTTGTTCCAATATAAGTGTTGCAACCAAAGAAGAAATCCGGTTTGTTCATCTCAATCATTAGTCATAAACTGAATATTCCACATAGGTAGCCCCCAAGTTCCGGGTTGTCATGCTTGCAGCAACCTGGGACTTGTAATTGCCTTATGCTCATAAAAACTTCAACCAGTGTAGCCTCCAAGGGCCGGGTCATTATGCAATAATAAGCAGGGACTTTATAAATATGATCATGTAGATTTGAACAGCAACGTGTAGTCCTCAAGGGCCGGCTCAGTAAGATAATATTGAGCTGGTACTTTATATATACTTCTTTGAAAAGAACATCATATAATGTAACCCCCATCATGGGGCGTGAACCCACGTCCACAAGGTTGAGAGCTTTGTGCTTTACCAACTGAGCAGTGGATTTCTTCAATAATAAATGAAAAATTGTGTACCTTGAATTGTTGATAGGAGCAATTGGTAGCCCCCAAGGGCCGGCTCATTTAAAATGTGATGAGTCGGGTCTTCAATAAGTTGAGCAAAAATTGACTTTGCATTAGCCCCCAAGTGCCATGGTGCATGCTGGCAGTGACATGGGACTTGTATATTTGATGTAATCTCGATTTGCATAATGTAGCCCTCAAGTGTCGGGTCGTAAGCTTGCAGCGACTCAGGAATTGTAGAATAAATCATATCCATTGATAAAATAATAGCCATTGCGCTGAAGTGACTTTGAGAACCTCCATCATAACACTGGTTATTGATAATCACAATAGAAATCCAGCCATGTTGGCTATTTAAGATTTGATCAATATAACGGTATGAAAACCTCAATCATTCAATATCATCATGAAAATCCAGCCAGTTTTGGCTATTAAAGATGTAAATACCTCATCGGTTGACAAGTAAATCCAGAGTTTAAATACCTGGTGGCTCTTGGCCAATGAAGACTTAATGTGTATTCATTGTAACCCGGTGGCCTATAACCCTTGAGAAAATCAATAATTGATAACCCTTTTAAGACACCAATTTCAGTGATGAGCTTGGACTAAAGCATTTATATAAGTCATAGTTCTGCAAATCCTGTACAGAGTTTAAACAACATATGCCCTGGCGACTTAATGTCAAAAGCCAGGGCAAGTAACCACCCAAATGTAGTCTTATCCTGCACACAAGTAGATCACAAGATCCCTATGATCCTTTGAATGATTCCGCCGGTTCATGTGACCCGGACAGTGAAGTTGATAACTCAACTCTGTAAAAGCCGCCACATAAGATATTTGTGACAACTCAAATATTGTGATAATAGATAAAAAAAATTGAGGCTTCTGATTCGAATACGATCAGTAAACCATCCCAAAGGGGTTAAGCTAAGATTTGAATACGATCATATAGCCCCCAGTGGTGTTGGCTATGCCGATCAAAGTGGGTATCGGTAGCTATGTTCTCTTTGGTTCGAATACGACCTATATTTGAACAGGAAAACCCCCAAATGACCACTATAATATTGAATTTGTACTACCGGGTTATATGACCTGTGTAATAAGGGTGATAACCCAATCCTTAGAAGCCAATGCTTCCATATAAAATGATGGTTGTCATAAGCTGGCGACTTATAGTCAAAAGTCAAGCCGGTTAATCATAAAACACTTATATACATTTAAGATATAATCCCCAAAAGGTCTCAAGTTAGTAATTGTGGCTACAATAAACTTTACCAGAGATAGAATAAAACTTTTTGAGGCTTCTGATTCGGATACGATCAGTAAACCGTTCCAAAGGGGTTAAGCTAAGATTCGAATATGATCATATAGCCCCCAGTGGCTTGGCGATGCCGATCAAATGGGTATCGACAGCTATGTTCTCTTTGGTTCGAATACGACCTATGTTTGAACAGGAAGCCCCCAAGTGACCATGAGAGTTGTTTAACGACGCTGATTCGGATACGATCCACGTCGATTCACAAAGGGGTTGAGCTATGATTCGGATATGATCAAGAAGCCCCCAAGTAGGTTCAGCAGTTTGCTAATCAAAAGGGTATCGACAACTATGTTCTCTTTGGTTCGAATACGACCTATGTTTGAACAGGAAGCCCCCAAGTGACCATATAAGTTTTGGCATTGCGCCGATCAAGAGGGTATTGATAGCTATGCCCGATGAGCAGGAAGCCCCCAAGTGACCATAATAAGATAAGCCGTAAGGCAGGATACCCATGTTTTGAACCGTGCATCATGGCAGCAAGTTCTCTTTGGCAACCTTTACTTTGTCTGAGAACTCGAACTTTGCGAGAGATTAATTCTTTTCGAACCGGAACTTTAAGCCGGATTCGAAAGCTTTAAAAATTTGTGAGGGACAAATTTACCTTGAGCCGGATTTTGAACCGGATTTGAGAGCTTCAGTGCTCTGTGGGAGAAAGATGTCTCTTGAGCCGGATTTTAAGCCAGCGTCCTTATTTTGAGCCGGAAATCTTCTGACGGCTTTTAAATTTTCATCGATCTAGCAATAATCTTCGGGGCCGGTTATTTTCCCTTCAACAATCTTGAATTTATTTAAACCAGTTAATTTTGCCGAGTCATATCACTGTAGCCCCCAAGTCTCAAGACGACTTGAGGAGTTGGCTTGAGATTCTCTATAATTAACCGTGATATAGACCGGTTTGAATCCTGCATGGGACAACTTGCAAACCAAAGTAATTACTCTTTTGAAGAAAACAATATGTAATATAAAATACATTGGTAAGTTGTCCTCGTTGTAAGCCGGCATGGTCATAAGAGACGGCCACGGCGTTGTAAGCCGGTGTGGTCGTGAGAGACGGCCACGGCGTAGTAAGCCGATGCGGGAGTCCGTTGAGTAACGACGACCACCTGTGCCAAAAAATGTTGGCATGTCTCCACCTCCGCGGTATAATATCACTTTTTGTCATAAATAATTGCCCTGCATAAACAACATTGCAGACCTAGGCAAAGATAAACTTGTTCTTTGACAAAAACAACATGTGATAATAAAACAAACTTGGATGGATATCACCTGATTTGTTTAGGCCAAAAATAATTCGCCATGAAACCGATGATCCCTAAGTAACACCGAAATCCCTCATGGGTGAATCGGCCGCGGGAACAAACCGATAAATCGGCCATAGCATTTGTAAGCTGGTGTGGACGAGCAAGTTGTCATCCACGCTGTAAGCTGGTGAGGATGCGTGAACCGGCCACGAGGGCAGACGGGCGAGTCGTCCGTGGTGTTGTAAGGTGGCGCTGATGAGCGAGCCGGTCGGCGCGTTTGACGTAAACCGGACCGCAGAGGCGATGGCTGTATAATCAACACTAGGCAGAGTGGTTGTTTTCAAAAAAATAATAAATATTAATAAAAGTAAATCGGATGGATATCACCTGGTATTTTTTTTTGCCGGATGCTGGCGCCGGATAATGCATAGTGCTGCTTTTGTTTTTTAACAAAAGAGTTAATTGGTTATGTGTCTTCTAGTGCCTGAGCTCTCCACATAACCCGGTCGGAACCTTTGATAACCCGGGACTTTTAAACCGGAACCTCTTGATAATTTGGCCGAAACTTTTGATAATCCGGAACTTTTGAACCGAAACCTCTTGATAATCCGGTCGAAACTTTTGATAATTCGGAACTTCTGAACCAGAAACTCTCGGCAATTCGGCTGGAACCCTTCGGCGATTCAAACCAAACTTTTCATAGAGGTAATCGGAATTCTTTGGTGACTCGGATGGAACCTTTTGTCGAGTCGGTCGGAACCTTTCGCCGATTCAGATGGAACCTTTCATCGAGTCGGTCGGAACTTTTCGCCGATTCAGACGGAACCTTTCTTCGAGGCGGTCGGAACCTTTTAGGCAATTTAGACGGAACCTTTCGTCAAGGCGGTTGGAACTTCTTCAATAAGCTGGGCGGAACTTCTCGATCCCTGGGATAGCGCCCTTCAAGAACTCAACACCACCGCGCGCAGGCCCCACGGTGGGCGCCAACTATCGTGGAATTAACACGTCAGATGTCCTAATGTAAGGACTTAGTCGCGAGGCCAACGCATCTATGTGGTAGCTTGAAGGGGTTGAGCGGAATCGAGAGACGCAACACACAAGACGAGGATTTAGACAGCTTCAGGCCCCGGGAAACATCATCCGGTAATAACCCTACATGCTGTTTGTGGCTAGGTCTCATTATGATCATGAGGGAGTCGCCGTAAGCCGACTCTCCTCCTTGTGTCTAGCCCTAGATATTGTTTCTTGTTGCTTGTCCCTTTTTGGGGAGCCCCTGCCCCTCCTTATATAAGTTAGAGGGGCGGGTTACATATGGAGTCCTAGTAGGACTAGCCTATCTTGTACTACAAGCCGGATACAAGTCCGGGTCTTGATTCCTTATAAGGAAGATACTCCTTACGCCTTTCCTCTTAAGCCGGCCCATCATAATGTAAGCCGGCCTTCTGGGCCTTGAGCCTCCTGGGCCCCCGGGTCTTGTCGCTCCTCTGATCCGCTTGCCAGGTCACCCATAAGTTGCCAGGATCGGGCAGGTCACTTAGTGTGTCGTCCAGTCAGGGCGGGTCATTAGTGAATCGCCAAGTCCGGCCGGGTTATACTTCGGGGTATATCCCCGACAACACCTGGTCCTTGCTGAAGGTTAAAACAACACACTTGATGAAAAATCGTTGTGGTTTTGATGCGTAGGTAAGAACGGTTCTTGCTAGAAGCCCGTAGCAGCCACGTAAAACTTGCAACAACAAAGTAGAGGACGTTTAACTTGTTTTTGCAGGGCTTGCTGTGATGTGATATGGTCAAGCAAGATGCGATATAAATTGTTGTATTAGATGATCATGTTTTGTAACAAAGTTATCAGCAACTAGCAGGAGCCATATGGTTGTCTCTTTATTGTATGCAATGCAATGTAATTGTTTTACTTTATCACTAAGCGGTAGCAATAGTCGTAGTAACAATTGGTGGCGAGACGACAACGATGCTACGATGGAGATCAAGGTGTCGCGCCGGTGACGATGAAGATCATGACGATTCTTCGGTGATGGAGATCATGAGCACAAGATGATGATGGCCATATCATGTCACATATTTTGATTGCATGTGATGTTTATCCTTTATGCATCTTATTTTTCTTCGAACGTAGGTAGCATTATAAGATGATCCCTTGCTAAATTTCGAGGTACAAGTGTTCTCCCTGAGTATGCACCGTTGCTACAGTTCATCGTGCCGAGACACCACGTGATGATCGGGTGTGATAAGATCTACGTTCACATACAATGGGTGCAAGCTAATTTTGCACACGCAGAATACTAGGGTTAAACTTGATGAGCCTAGCATATGTAGATATGGCCTCGAAACACTGGAGACCGAAAGGTCAGGCGTGAATCATATAGTAGATATGATCAACATAGTGATGTTCACCATTGAAAACTACTCCATCTCACGTGATGATCGGACATGGTTTAGTTGATTTGGATCACGTGATCACTTAGATGATTGGAGGGATGTCTATCTAAGTGGGAGTTCTTAAGTAATATGATTAATTGAACTTTAATTTATCATGAACATAGTCCTGATAGTATTTTGCAGATCAATAGCTCGCGTTGAAGCTTCCCTATGTTTTTATATGTGTTCCTAGAGAAAACTAAGTTGAAAGATGATAGTAGCAATAATGCCGACTGGGTCTGTGATCTGAGGTTTATCCTCATTGCTGCATAGAAGAATTATGTCCTTGATGCACCGCTAGGTGACAGACCTATTACAGGAGCATATGTAGACGTTATGAACGTTTGGCTAGCTCAATATGATGACTACTTGATAGTTTAGTGCACCATGCTTAACGGCTTAGAATCGGGACTTCAAAGACATTTTGAACGTCATGGACCATATGAGATGTTCCAGGAGTTGAAGTTAATATTTCAAGCAAATACCCGAGTTGAGAGATATGAAGTCCCCAACAAGTTCTGTAGCTAAAAGATGGAGGAGAATAGCTCAAGCAATGAGCATGTGCTTAGATTGTCTGGGTACTACAATTGCTTGAATCAAGTGGGAGTTAATCTTTCAGATAAGATATTGATTGACCGAGTTCTCTAGTCACCATCACCAAGTTACTGGAACTTCGTGATGAACTATAGTATGCAAGGGATGACGAAAACAATTCCCGAGCTCTTCATGATGCTGAAATCGACGAAGGTAGAAATCAAGAAAGAGCATCAAGTGTTGATGATTGACAAGACCACTAGTTTCAAGAAAAGGGCAAAGGGAAAGAAAGGGAACTTCAAGTAGAATGGCAAGCAAGTTGTCACTCCCGTGAAGAAGCCCAAAGCTGGACCAAAGCCTGAAGCTGAGTGATTCTACTGCAAAGGAAATGGTCACTGGAAGCGGAAATGCCCTGAATATTTGGTGGATAAGAAGGATGGCAAAAGTGAACAAAGGTATATTTGATATACAGGTTATTGATGTGTACCTTACTAGTGTTTATAGTAGCCCCTGGGTATTCGATACTTGTTCGATTGCTAAGATTAGTAACTCGAAACAGGAGTTACAGAATAAACAGAGACTAGTTGAGGGTGAAGTGACGATGTGTATTGGAAGTGGTTCCAAGATTGATATGATCATGATCGCACACTCCCTATACTTTCGAGATTAGTGTTGAACCTACATAAATGTTATTTGGTGTTTCCGTTGAGCGTAAGTATGATTAGATCATGTTTATTGCAATATGATTATTCATCTAAAACAGAGAATAAATTGTTATTCTATTTACATGAATAAAACCTTTTATGGTCATACACCCAATGTTGATGGTTTATTGAATCTTGATCGCAGTGATACACATATTCATAATATTGATGCCAAAAATGCAAAGTTGATAATGATAGTGCAACATGTTTGTGGCACTGCCGTTTGGATCATGTCGGTATAAAGCGCATGAAGAAACTCCATAAAGATGGAATTTTGGAATCACTTGATTATGAATCATTTGATGCTTGCGAACCGTGCCTTATGGGCAAGATGACTAAAACTCCGTTCTCCAGAATAATGGAATGAGCTAGTGACTTATTGGAAATAATACATACTGATGTATGCGGTCCAATGAGTGTTGATGCTCGTGGTGGGTATCGTTATTTTCTGACCTTCATAGATGATTTGAGCAGATATGGGTATATCTACTTAATGAAACACAAGTCTGAAACATTTGAAAAGTTTAAAGAATTTCAGAGTGAAGTGGAGAATCACCATAACAAGAAAATAAAGTTTCTACGATCTAATCGTAGAGGAGAATATTTGAGTTACGAGTTTGGCCTTCATTTAAAACAATGTGGAATAGTTTCACAGCTCACGCCACATGGAACACCATAGCGTAATGGTGTGTCCGAACATCGTAACTGCACTTTATTGGATACGATGCGGTCTATTATGTCTCTTACCGGGTTACCACTATCATTTTGGGGTTATGCATTAGAGACAACTACATTCACTTTAAATAGGGTACCATCAAAATCCGTGGAGATGACGCCTTATGAACTATGGTTTGTCAAGAAACCAAAGTTGTCGTTTCTTAAAGTTTGGGGCTGCGATGCTTATGTGAAAAAGCTTCAACCTGATAAGCTTGAACCCAGATCGGAGAAGTGCGTCTTCATAGGATACCCAAAGGAAACTGTTGGGTACACCTTCTATCACAGATCCGAAGGCAAGATCGTTGCTAAGAATGGATCCTTTCTAGATAAGGAATTTCTCTCGAAAGAAGTGATTGGGAGGAAAGTAGCACTTGATAAGGAAACTGTACCTTCTCCCAAGTTGGAAAGTGGTTCATCACAGAAATCAGTTCCAGTGATTCCTACACCAATTAGTGAGGAAGCTAATGATGATGATCATGAAACTTCAGATCAAGTTACTACAGAACCTCATAGGTCTTCTAGAATATGGTCCACACTAGAATGGTACGGTAATCTTATTCTGGAAGTCATGTTACTAGACCATGATGAACCTACGAACTATGAGGAAGCGATGATGAGCCCAAATTCCGCGAAATGGCTTGAGGCCATGAAATCTGAGATGGGATCCATGTATGAGATAAAGTGTGGACTTTGGTGGACTTGCCCGATGATCGGCAAGCCTTATAATATAAATGGATCTTCAAGAGGAAGACGGACGCTGATAGTAGTGTTACTATCTACAAAGCTCGACTTGTCGCAAAAAGGTTTTCAACAAGTTCAAGGTGTTGACTACAATGAGATTTTCTCAACTGTAGCGATGCTTAAATCCATCCAAATCATGTTGCCAATTGCCATATTTTATGAAATCTGGCAAATGGATATAAAAATTGCATTCCTTAAATGGATATTTCTTAAAGAAGAGTTTTATATGATGCAACCAGAAGGTTTTGTCGATCCAAAGGGTGCTAATAAAGTGTGCATGCTCCAGCGATCCACTCATGGACTGGTGCAAGCCTATCGGAGTTGGAATAAACACTTTGATGGTGTGATCAAAAAATATGGTTTTATACAGACTTTTGGAGAAGCTGTTGGGGAACGTTGCAGAAAACAAAAATTTTCCTACTCGTTTCACCAAGATCATCTAGGAGTTCATCTAGCAACGAGTGATTAGATGCATCTACATACCTTTGTAGATCGCGAGCGGAAGCGTTCAAAAGAACGGTGATGATGTAGTCGTACTCGACGTGATCCAAATCATCGATGACCAGCGCCGAACGGACGGCACCTCCGCGTTCAACACACGTACGGAACAGCCACGTCTCCTCCTTCTTGATCCAGCAAGGGAGGGAGGAGAGGTTGAGGGAGATGGCACCAGCAGCAGCACGACGGCGTGGTGTTGATGGAGCTGCAGTACTCCGGCAGAGCTTCGCTAAGCACTATGGAGGTGGAGGAGGTGTTGGGGAGGGAGAAGGAGGCAACCAAAGGCCAAGGCGTTCAGGTATGAAGTCCCTCCTCTCCCCCACTATATATAGGAGGGCCAAGGGGGGGTGGCCGGCCCTAGGAGATCCAATCTCCTAGGGGGTGCGGCGGCCAAGGGGGGTTTCCCTCCCCCCTAAGGCACATAGGAGGTGCCTTCCCCTCCTAGGACTCTTCCCCCTTCAAACCCTAGGCGCATGGGCCTATGTGGGGCTGGTGCCCTTGGCCCATTAGGCCAAGGCGCACCCCCTACAGCCCATGTGGCCCCCCCGGGACAGGTGGACCCACCCGGTGGACCCCCGGGACCCTTCCGGTGGTCCCGGTACAATACCGATAACCCCGAAACTTGTCCCGATGCCCGAAACAGGACTTCCCATATATAAATCTTTACCTCCGGACCATTCTGGGACTCCTCGTGACGTCCGGGATCTCATCCGGGACTCCGAACAACATTCGGGTTACTGCATATACATATCCCCACAACCCTAGCGTAACTGAACCTTAAGTGTGTAGACCCTACGGGTTCGGGAGACAAGCAGACATGACCGAGACGACTCTCCGGTCAATAACCAACAGCGGGATCTGGATACCCATGTTGGCTCCCACATGCTCCACGATGATCTCATTGGATGAACCACGATGTCGAGGATTCTATCAACCCCGTACGCTATTCCCTTTGTCTATCGATATGTTACTTGCCCGAGATTCGATCGTCGGTATCCTAATACCTCGTTCAATCTCGTTACCGGCAAGTCACTTTACTCGTACCGTAATGCATGATCCCGTGACCAGACACTTGGTCACTCTGAGCTCATTATGATGATGCATTACCGAGTGGGCCCAGTGATACCTTCCGTCATACGGAGTGACAAATCCCAGTCTTGATCCATGTCACCCAACAGACACTTTCGGAGATACCCGTAGTCTACCTTTATAGTCACCCAGTTACGTTGTGACGTTTGGCATACCCAAAGCACTCCTACGGTATCCGGGAGTTACACGATCTCATGGTCTAAGGAAAAGATACTTGACATTGGAAAACTCTAGCAAACGAACTATACGATCTTGTGCTATGTTTAGGATTGGGTCTTGTCCATCACATCATTCTCCTAATGATGTGATCTCGTTATCAATGACATCCAGTGTCCATAGTCAGGAAACCATGACTATCTGTTGATCAACGAGCTAGTCAACTAGAGGCTCACTAGGGACATGTTGATGTCTGTTATTCACACATGTATTACGATTTCCGGATAACACAATTATAGCATGAATAAAGACAATTATCATGAACAAGGAAATATAATAATAATGCTTTTATTATTGCCTCTAGGGCATATTTCCAACAGTCTCCCACTTGCACTAGAGTCAATAATCTAGTTACATTGTGATGAATCGAACACCCATGGAATTCTGGTGTTGATCATGTTTTGCTCTAGGGAGAGGTTAGTCAACGGATCTGCTACATTCAGGTCCGTATGTACTTTACAAATCTCTATGTCTCCATCTTGAACATTTTCACGAATGGAGTTGAAGCGACGCTTGATGTGCCTTGTCTTCTTGTGAAACCTGGGCTCCTTGGCAAGTGCAATAGCTCCAGTGTTGTCACAGAAGAGCTTGATCGGCCCCGACGCATTGGGTATGACTCCTAGGTCGGTGATGAACTCCTTCACCCATATTGCTTCATGTGCTGCCTCCGAGGCTGCCATGTACTCCGCTTCACATGTAGATCCCGCCACGACGCTTTGCTTGCAACTGCACCAGCTTACTGCCCCACCATTCAAAATATACACGTATCCGGTTTGTGACTTAGAGTCATCCAGATCTGTGTCGAAGCTAGCGTCGACGTAACCCTTTACGACGAGCTCTTCGTCACCTCCATAAACGAGAAACATTTCCTTAGTCCTTTTCAGGTACTTCAGGATATTCTTGACCGCTGTCCAGTGTTCCTTGCCGGGATTACTTTGGTACCTTCCTACCAAACTTACGGCAAGGTTTACATCAGGTCTGGTACACAGCATGGCATACATAATAGAACCTATGGCTGAGGCATAGGGGATGACGCTCATCTCTTCTATATCTTCTGCCGTGGTCGGACATTGAGCTGAGCTCAATTTCATACCTTGCAACACAGGCAAGAACCCCTTCTTGGATTGATCCATATTGAACTTCTTCAATATCTTATCAAGGTATGTGCTTTGTGAAAGACCTATGAGGCGTCTCGATCTATCTCTATAGATTTTGATGCCTAATATATAAGCAGCTTCTCCAAGGTCCTTCATTGAAAAACTTTTATTCAAGTAGGCCTTGATGCTGTCCAAGAGTTCTATATCATTTCCCATCAAAAGTATGTCATCTACATATAATATGAGAAATGCTACAGAGCTCCCACTCACTTTCTTGTAAACGCAGGCTTCTCCATAAGTCTGTGTAAACCCAAACGCTTTGATCATCTCATCAAAGCGAATGTTCCAACTCCGAGATGCTTGCACCAGCCCATAAATCGAGCGTTGGAGCTTGCACACTTTGTCAGCATTCTTAGGATCGACAAAACCTTCCGGCTGCATCATATACAATTCTTCCTTAAGGAAACCATTAAGGAATGCCGTTTTGACGTCCATTTGCCATATTTCGTAATCATAGAATGCGGCAATTGCTAACATGATTCGGACGGACTTCAGCTTCGCTACCGGTGAGAAAGTCTCATCGTAGTCAACCCCTTGAACTTGTCGATAACCCTTAGCGACAAGCCGAGCTTTATAGATGGTCACATTACCATCCGCGTCTGTCTTCCTCTTAAAGATCCATTTATTTTCTATGGCTCGCCGCTCAACGGGCAAGTCAGTCAAAGTCCATACTTTGTTTTCATACATGGATCCTATCTCGGATTTCATGGCTTCCAGCCATTTGTCGGAATCCGGGCCCGCCATCGCTTCTTCATAGTTCGAAGGTTCACCATTGTCTAACAGCATGATTTCCAAGACAGGGTTGCCGTACCACTCTGGTGCGGAACGTGTCCTTGTGGACCTTCGAATTTCAGTAGGGGCTTGATCAGAAGTATCTTGATCATTTTCATTAACTTCCTCTCTAGTCGGTGCAGGCACCTCAGGAACATTTTCTTGAGTTGCGCCATTTTCCGGTTCAAGAGGTAATACTTCATCAAGCTCTACTTTCCTCCCACTTACTTCTTTCGAGAGAAACTCTTTCTCCAGAAAGGACCCATTCTTGGCAACAAAGATCTTGCCTTCGGATCTGAGGTAGAAGGTGTACCCAATAGTTTCTTTTGGGTATCCTATGAAGACGCATTTTTCCGACTTGGGTTCGAGCTTTTCAGGTTGAAGTTTCTTGACATAAGCATCGCATCCCCAAACTTTTAGAAACGACAGCTTAGGTTTCTTCCCAAACCATAATTCATACGGTGTCGTCTCAACGGATTTCGACGGAGCCCTATTTAAAGTGAATGCGGCAGTCTCTAAAGCATAGCCCCAAAAAGAAAGCGGTAAATCGGTAAGAGACATCATAGATCGCACCATATCTAACAGAGTGCGATTACGACGTTCGGACACACCATTACGCTGAGGTGTTCCAGGCGGCGTGAGTTGTGAAACTATTCCACATTTTCTTAAGTGTGCCCCAAACTCGTGACTCAAGTATTCTCCTCCACGATCTGATCGTAGAAACTTGATTTTCCTGTCACGTTGATTTTCAACCTCACTCTGAAATTCCTTGAACTTTTCAAAGGTTTCAGACTTGTGTTTCATTAAGTAGATATACCCATACCTACTTAAATCATCAGTGAGGGTGAGAACATAACGATAGCCACCGCGAGCCTCAACACTCATCGGACCGCACACATCAGTATGTATGATTTCCAATAAGTCGGTTGCTCGCTCCATTGTTCCTGAGAACGGAGTCTTGGTCATTTTACCCATAAGGCATGGTTCGCACGTGTCAAATGATTCATAATCAAGAGACTCTAAAAGTCCATCAGCATGGAGCTTCTTCATGCGTTTGACACCTATGTGACCAAGGCGGCAGTGCCACAAGTATGTGGGACTATCATTATCAACCTTACTTCTTTTGGTACTCACATTATGAACATGTGTAGCATCACGTTCGAGATTCATAAAGAATAAACCATTCACCATAGGAGCATGACCATAAAACATATCTCTCATAAAAATGGAACAACCATTATTCTCAGATTTAAAAGAGTAGCCATCTCGAATTAAACGAGATCCCGATACAATGTTCATGCTCAAAGCTGGCACTAAATAACAATTATTAAGGTTTAAAACTAATCCCGAAGGGAGATGCAGAGGTAGCGTGCCGACGGCGATCACATTGACCTTGGAACCATTCCCGACGCGCATCGTCACCTCGTCCTTTGCCAGTTTCCGCTTATTCCGCAGCCCCTGCTTTGAGTTACAAATGTGAGCAACTGCACCGGTATCAAATACCCAGGAGCCACTACGGGCACTAGTAAGGTACACATCAATTACATGTATATCACATATACCTTTCGTTTTGCCGGCCTTCTTATCCGCTAAGTACTTAGGGCAGTTCCGCTTCCAGTGACCGCTTCCCTTGCAATAAAAGCACTCAGTCTCGGGCTTGGGTCCATTCTTTGGCTTCTTCCCGGCAGCTTGCTTGCCGGGCGCGGCAACCTCCTTGCCGTCCTTCTTGAAGTTCTTTTTACCCTTGCCTTTCTTGAACTTAGTGGTTTTATTGACCATCAACACTTGATGTTCCTTCCTGACTTCTACCTCTGCTGATTTCAGCATAGCAAATACTTCAGGAATGGTCTTTTCCATCCCCTGCATATTGAAGTTCATCACAAAGCTCTTGTAGCTTGGTGGAAGCGACTGGAGGATTCTGTCAATGACCGCATCATCCGGGAGATTAACTCCCAGCTGAGTCAAGCGGTTATGCAACCCAGACATAGTGAGTATGTGCTCACTGACAGAACTGTTTTCCTCCATCTTACAGCTGAAGAATTTGTCGGAGACTTCATATCTCTCGACCCGGGCATGAGCTTGGAAAACCATTTTCAGCTCTTCGAACATCTCATATGCTCCATGTCTCTCAAAACGCTTTTGGAGCCCCGGCTCTAGGCTGTAAAGCATGCCGCACTGAACGAGGGAGTAGTCATCGAAACGTGCCTGCCAAGCGTTCATAACATCTTGTTCTGCAGGGAGAACGGGTGCGTCACCAAGCGGTGCTTGTAGGACATAATCTTTCTTGGCAGCTATGAGGATGATCCTCAGGTTCCGGACCCAGTCCGTATAGTTGCTGCCATCGTCTTTCAGCTTAGTTTTCTCTAGGAACGCGTTGAAGTTGAGGACTACGTTGGCCATTTGATCTACAAGACATATTGCAAAGATTTTAGACTAAGTTCATGATAATTAAGTTCAACTAATCAAATTATTAGTGAACTCCCACTTAGATTAGACATCCCTCTAGTCATCTAAGTATTACATGATCCGAGTTAAACTAGACCGTGTCCGATCATCACGTGAGACGGACTAGTCAACATCGGTGAACATCTTCATGTTGATCGTATCTTCTATACGACTCATGCTCGACCTTTCGGTCTTCTGTGTTCCGAGGCCATGTCTGTACATGCTAGGCTCGTCAAGTCAACCTAAGTGTTTGCATGTGTAAATCTGTCTTACACCCGTTGTATGTGAACGTCTGAATAAAACACCCGATCATCACGTGGTGTTTTGAAACAGCGAACTGTCGCAACGGTGCACAGTTAGGGGGAACACTTCTTGAATTTATTGTGAGGGATCATCTTATTTACTACCGTCGTTCTAAGTAAACAAGATGCAAAACATGATAAACATCACATGCAATCAAATAATAAACGTGACATGATATGGCCAATATCACATAGCTCCTTTGATCTCCATCTTGGGGCTCCATGATCATCTTGTCACCGGCTTGACACCATGATCTCCATCATCATGATCTCCATCATCGTGTCTCCATGAAGTTGCTCGCCAACTATTACTTCTACTACTATGGCTAACGCGTTTAGCAATAAAGTAAAGTAATTTACATGGCGTTTCTCGATGACACGCAGGTCATTAAAAGAATAAAGACAACTCCTATGGCTCCTGCCGGTTGTCATACTCATCGACATGCAAGTCGTGAATCCTATTACAATAGCATGAACATCTCATACATCACATATAGATCATTCATCATTCATCACAACTTTGGCCATATCATATCACAAACCACTTGCTGCAAAAACAAGTTAGACGTCCTCTAATTGTTGTTGCAAGTTTTACGTGGCTGAATTAGGGTTCTAGCAAGAACGTCTTCTTACCTACGTTAAAGCCACAACGTGATTTGTCAACTTCTATTTACCCTTCATAAGGACCCTGTTCATCGATTCCGCTCCAACTAAAGTGGGAGAGACAGACACCCGCCAGCCACCTTATGCAACTAGTGCATGTTAGTCGGTGGAACCGGTCTCACGTAAGCGTACGTGTAAGGTTGGTCCGGGCCGCTTCATCCCACAATACCGCTGAAGCAAGAAAGGACTAGTAACGGCAAGAAAGTTGACAAATCTACGCCCACAACAAATTGTGTTCTACTCGCGCAAGAAGAACTACGCATAGACCTAGCTCATGATGCCACTGTTGGGGAACGTTGCAGAAAACAAAAATTTCCTACTCGTTTCACCAAGATCATCTAGGAGTTCATCTAGCAACGAGTGATTAGATGCATCTACATACCTTTGTAGATCGCGAGCGGAAGCGTTCAAAAGAACGGTGATGATGTAGTCGTACTCGACGTGATCCAAATCACCGATGACCAGCGCCGAACGGACGGCACCTCCGCGTTCAACACACGTACGGAACAGCCACGTCTCCTCCTTCTTGATCCAGCAAGGGAGGGAGGAGAGGTTGAGGGAGATGGCACCAGCAGCAGCACGACGGCGTGGTGTTGATGGAGCTGCAGTACTCCGGCAGAGCTTCGCTAAGCACTATGGAGGTGGAGGAGGTGTTGGGGAGGGAGAAGGAGGCAACCAAAGGCCAAGGCGTTCAGGTATGAAGTCCCTCCTCTCCCCCACTATATATAGGAGGGCCAAGGGGGGGTGGCCGGCCCTAGGAGATCCAATCTCCTAGGGGGTGCGGCGGCCAAGGGGGGTTTCCCTCCCCCCCAAGGCACCTAGGAGGTGCCTTCCCCTCCTAGGACTCTTCCCCCTTCAAACCCTAGGCGCATGGGCCTATGTGGGGCTGGTGCCCTTGGCCCATTAGGCCAAGGCGCACCCCCTACAGCCCATGTGGCCCCCCGGGACAGGTGGACCCACCCGGTGGACCCCCGGGACCCTTCCGGTGGTCCCGGTACAATACCGATAACCCCGAAACTTGTCCCGATGCCCGAAACAGGACTTCCCATATATAAATCTTTACCTCCGGACCATTCCGGAACTCCTCGTGACGTCCGGGATCTCATCCGGGACTCCGAACAACATTCGGGTTACTGCATATACATATCCCTACAACCCTAGCGTAACTGAACCTTAAGTGTGTAGACCCTACGGGTTCGGGAGACAAGCAGACATGACCGAGACGACTCTCCGGTCAATAACCAACAGCGGGATCTGGATACCCATGTTGGCTCCCACATGCTCCACGATGATCTCATCGGATGAACCACGATGTCGAGGATTCTATCAACCCCGTACGCTATTCCCTTTGTCTATCGATATGTTACTTGCCCGAGATTCGATCGTCGGTATCCCAATACCTCGTTCAATCTCGTTACCGGCAAGTCACTTTACTCGTACCGTAATGCATGATCCCGTGACCAGACACTTGGTCACTCTGAGCTCATTATGATGATGCATTACCGAGTGGGCCCAGTGATACCTCTCCGTCATACGGAGTGACAAATCCCAGTCTTGATCCATGTCACCCAACAGACACTTTCGGAGATACCCGTAGTCTACCTTTATAGTCACCCAGTTACGTTGTGACGTTTGGCATACCCAAAGCACTCCTACGGTATCCGGGAGTTACACGATCTCATGGTCTAAGGAAAAGATACTTGACATTGGAAAACTCTAGCAAACGAACTATACGATCTTGTGCTATGTTTAGGATTGGGTCTTGTCCATCACATCATTCTCCTAATGATGTGATCTCGTTATCAATGACATCCAGTGTCCATAGTCAGGAAACCATGACTATCTGTTGATCAACGAGCTAGTCAACTAGAGGCTCACTAGGGACATGTTGATGTCTGTTATTCACACATGTATTACGATTTCCGGATAACACAATTATAGCATGAATAAAGACAATTATCATGAACAAGGAAATATAATAATAATGCTTTTATTATTGCCTCTAGGGCATATTTCCAACAGAAGCATGTATTTACAAGAAAGTGAGTGGGAGCTCTCTAGCATTTCTAATATTATATGTGGATGACATATTGTTGATTGGAAATATAGAATTTCTGGATAGCATAAAGGGATACTTGAATAAGAGATTTTCATTGAAAGACCTCGGTGAAGCTGCTTACAAATTGAGCATCAAGATCTACAGAGATAGATCAAGACGCTTGATAAGATTTTTCAATGAGTAAATACCTTGACAAGTTCTTGAAAGAGTTCAAATGGATCAGTCAAAGAAGGAATTCTTGTCTGTATTACAAGGTGTAAAGTTGAGTAAGACTCAAAGCCCGACCACGGCAGGAGATAGAAAGAGAATGAAAGTCATTCCCTATGCCACAGTCATAGGATCTATAAAGTATGTTGTGCTATGTACCAGACCTATTATGTGCCTTGCCATAAGTTTGGCAAGGGGTACAATAGTGATCTAAGAGTAGATCACTCGACAGCGGTCAAAATTATCCTTAGTGAGGACTAAGGAAATGTTTCTCGGTGATGGGGGTGATAAAGAGTTCGTCGTAAAGAGTTACATCGATGCAAGATTTTACACCAATCCAGATGGCTCTAAGTCTCAATCTGGATACATATTGAAAGTGGGAGCAATTAGCTAGATTAGCTCTATGCAGAGCATTGTAGACATAGAATATTTTCCAAAATACATACGGCTCTGATTGTGACACACCCGTTCACTAAACTTCTCTCACGATAAAAACATGATCACACCTTAGTACTCTTTGGGTGCTAATCACATAGCAATGTGAACTAGATTATTGACTCTAGTAAACCCTTTGGGTGTTGGTCACATGACAATCTAAACTATAGGTGTTAATCACATGCAGATGTGAACTATTGGTGTTAAATCACATGGCGATGTGAACTAGATTATTGACTCTAGTACAAGTAGGAGACTGAAGGAAATATGCCCTAGAGGCAATAATAAAGTTATTATTTATTTCCTTATTTCATGATAAATGTTTATTATTTATGCCATAATTGTATTAATCGGAAACTTAGTACATGTGTGAATACATAGACAAAACATAGTGTCCCTAGTATGCCTCTACTTGACTAGCTCGTTAATCAAAGATCGTTATGTTTCCTAACCATAGACAAGTGTTGTCATTTGATGAACGGGATCACATCATTAGGAGAATGATGTGATGGACATGACCCATCTGTTAGCTTAGCATTATGATCGTTACAGTTTCATTGCTACTACTTTCTTCATGACTTATACATGTTCCTCAAACTATGAGATTAGGCAACTCCCGAATATTGGAGGAACACCTTGTGTGCTATCAAACATCACAACGTAACTGGGTGATTATAAAGATGCTCTACAGGTGTCTCCGAAGGTGTTTGTTGGGTTGGCATAGATCAAGATTAGGACTTGTCACTCCGTGTTTCGGAGAGGTATCTCTGGGCCCTCTCGATAATGCTCACCACTATAAGCCTTTCAAGAAATGTGACTAATGAGTTAGTTGCGAGATGAAGTATTACGAAACGAGTAAAGAGACTTGTCAGTAATGAGATTGAACTAGGTATGATGATACCGACGATCGAATCTCGGGCAAGTAACATACCGATGACAAAGGGAACAACATGTGTTGTTATGCGGTTTGACCGATAAAGATCTTTGTAGAATATGTGGGAGCCAATATGAGCATCCAGGTTCCGCTATTGGTTATTTACCAGAGATGTGTCTCGGTCATGTCTACATAGTTCTCAAACCCGTAGGGTCCGCACGCTTAACGTTTGATGATGATTTGTATTATGAGTTTATGTGATTTGATGACCGAAGTTTGTTCATAGTCCCAGATGAGATCACGGACATGACGAGCAGTTTCGAAATGGTCGAGACATAAAGATTAATATATTGGAAGGTTATATTCGGACACCGGAAGGGTTCCGAAGTGTATCGGATATTTTTTAGAGTACCGGGAGGTGGGCCATAGTGGAGAAAGAGGGCAGCAAGCAAGATGTGGGGCGCCCCCCCTAGGCCCAAACCTAATTGGTTTAGGGATTGGGGGCGGCCCCCTCCTTCCTTCTCTCTTCCTCCTCTTTCCTTCCTTTTCCTAGTAGTAGGACTAGGAAAGGATGAAACCTACTCCTACTAGGAGTAGGAATCCTCCTCCCTTGGGCACGCCTCCTCCTAGGCCGGCCCTCTCCTCCTCCCCTCCTTTATATACAGGGAGGGGGGCACCCCATAGACACAAGTTGATCAAGTTGATCTTTTAGCCATGTGCGGTGCCCCCCTCCACAGATTTCCACCTCGGTCATATCGTCGTAGTGCTTAGGCGAAGCCCTGCGCCGGTAACTTCATCATCACCGTCACCATGGCGTCGTGCTAACGAAACTCTCCCTCGACATCAGCTGGATCTAGAGTTCGTGGGACGTCATCGAGCTGAACGTGTGCAGATCGCGGAGGTGACGTAACTTCGGTACTAGGATCGGTCGGATCGTGAAGACGTACGACTACATCAACCGCGTTGTCATAACGCTTCAGCTTTCGGTCTACGAGGGTACGTGGACACACTCTCCCCTCTCGTTGCTATGCATCACATAGATAGATCTTGCGTGATCGTAGGAAATTTTTTGAAATTACCGCGTTCCCCCACACTATTAATTCAACTAGTTCTATTAATTCAACTAATTCAACTAAGCACTTACTAAAAATAAACTAGTTCTATTAAGCTTCTTACTAAAAATAAACTAGTTCTATAGTAAAATTTTAATTAATTATTAGATCATCAAATCTCATATACCTTAATTTATCTAGCTAATTCATCTAATTCATCTAACATTTGACATTAATATATCTACATTATTTTCAATCTAATTCATCTAACATTTGACATTAATATCTAACATTTCTATATATATAATCATCTAACAATTGACATTAATCTAACATTTATATAAACTAAAAGTATAAAAAACTGGAAAACAAAAAACAAAAAATAATTAAGAAAAATATATATATGTGTGTGTGTACTAGTGTGTGTGTGTGTGTGAGGACCGCCATGGCACGCGCGCGGCAAGGGCGGTCGATCTTACAGCGGGGCGACGGCCGGGGATGCGAGGCGACGGGGGCGGATACGTACGGGGACGGGCCAGGGGCGGCAGGCGCGTGATCGAAGACGGGGACGGCGCGGGCGCACGCGGCGACGGGGGCAGGGATCGGACGGGCACGCGCGACGGCCGGGGCTACAACGGAGACGCGCGCGCGTGGCGGGGGCGGCGACGGGGACGGGCGCGACGACGAAGCAGATGAAGAAGAAACTACCTAAAATTTTCGTAAGTGTTATATATATAGGAGGGGCCTTTGGTACCGGTTGGGGCCACCAACCGATACTAAAGGTCAAATTTGGTCAGGCCAAATGGTGGGAAGCGACCACCTTTAGTACCGGTTCATGGCTCCAACCGGTACTAAAGACCATCCTTTAGTACCGGTTAGAGCCACGAACCGATACTAAAGGCCTGCGTTGGCGCAGGTTCGGTGCGGCAAGTTTAGTCCCACCTCGCTAGCCGAGGGGCGTCCACACTGGTTTATAAGTCCCAGTGCGGTAGCTCTCTCGAGCTCCTCTCTTTAGCAGGCTTCTGGGCCTAATTTTTCCGCGCTGCCTTGTGGGCATGTTTCCTGGCCCAAGGCCAAGCAGGTCAACTAGGCAGCTCGTAGAGTTTTTTTTATGTAGTTTTTTTTCTTTTCTGCTTTATTTACTTTCTTTTATTTATTTCTGAGTTGTTTTATGCTGTATTTAGAGTTTCTTTGTGAATATTTTTGCTTTAGATACAAAAAATTTAATATTCTTTTATTTATTCCTAAGTTGTTTTATGCTGTATTTAGAGTTTCTTTATGAATATTTTTGCTTTAGGTACAAAAAATAGAAAATGAGATTTGTAGTGATTTTCAATATCAGGGTCATTTAGCTCAAAAAAATCAGTATATGCATAAAAAATAGAAGATGAAGGCAGACAGGGTTGAAAGTTGATGACGTGGCTTCGAATGGTGCATACTGAACGCACAAAAATTCTGGAGTTGTAATAAGTTTAAAAAAATGAGAAGTGTTTTTGTAACAGATGAGTTTTCGTCCGAAACATTGATACTTCGAAAGAGATTGTACCGTCTGTACACGAAGTGCATCCAGTTTTTTCCGTAACCCTCTCAACTTTTTGCACATGCTATGTGGGTGAAATGATGATACCATACCAACTTCCAACCTTTTCAGAGTTCATTTGTAGTGCTTTTCAATATCAAGGTCATTTAGCTCAAAAATATCAGTATATGCATGAAAAATAGAAGATGAAGGCTAAAAGGGTTAAAAGTTGATGATGTGGCTTTGAATGTTGCATACTGAACGGACAAAAAGTATGGAGTTGTAATAAGTTAAAAAAAGAGAAGTGCCTTTGCAACAGATGAGTTTTCGTCCGAACCCTGATATTTCGAAAGAGATTGTCCAATTTGTACACAAAGTGCATCCAGTTTTTGCCGTAACTCTCTCAACTTTTTTGCACATGCTATATAGGTGAAATGATGATACCATGCCAACTTTCAACCTTTTCAGAGTTCATTTGTAGTGGTTTTCAATATCAGGATCATTTAGCTCAAAAAATCAGTATATGCATGAAAAATAGAAAATGAAGGCAGAAAGGATTGATAGTTGATGACGTGGTTTGAATGGTGCATATTGAACGCACAAAAAGTCTGGAGTTGTAATAAGTTTAAAAAAATGAGAAGTGCCTTTGTAACAGATGAGTTTTCGTCTGAAACCCTGATACTTCGAAAGAGATTGTCCAATTTGTACATGAAGTGCATCCAGTTTTTGCCGTAACCCTCTCAATTTTTTTGCACATGCTATATGGGTGAAATGATGATACCATGCCAACTTTCAACCTTTTCAGAGTTCATTTGTAGTGCTTTTCAATATCAGGGTCATTTAGCTCAAAAAAATCAGTATATGCATGAAAAATAGAAAATGAAGGCAGAAAGGGTTGAAAGTTGATGACGTGGCTTTGAATGGTGCATACTGAACGCACAAAAAGTCTGGAATTGTAATAAGTTTAAAAAAAGAAGTGTCTTTGTAACAGATGAGTTTTCGTCCGGAACCCTGATACTTCGAAAAAGATTGTCCAGGTTGTACACGAAATGCATCCAGTTTTTTCCAAAACGTGCTACCGCTATGTGTAAACATGTAAAAATATGTATCAAAAATACATTGGTCATCAATGATCTTTTTGTGTAGAATCTGAATTGTCAATAGCGGCCATAGATCCTACACATAGAGTTCAATGAAGACCAAGTGCTCGTGATAATTTGAGAAGTAACATATTTAAGGTGGTAAAAATCCTGTTAGCGGAGCAAGGTGGGACTAAAAAACTACTGCAGAAAGAATGAACTAAAAAACTCTAGTACCGGTTTGTGGCATGGACCAGTACTATAGGTCATGATGGGGCCGTAGCCTGACACAAGCCTGCCACCACCTCTTTAGTACTGGTTCATAGCACGAATCGGCACTAAAGGTTCGCCACAAACCGGTACTAATGAGAGCCGCCCACCTAGCCGTTGGAACCGGCACTAATGATCACATTAGTGTCGGTTCTATTATAAACTGGGACTAAAGAGTTGAACATAAGGCCCTTTTTCTACTAGTGGGATAGAACTGACATGTGGGCCCCACATGTTAACGGTCAAAGTTAGCGGTGCTGACTTTTTCAGTCCTGAAGGGCCCAGTCTGCCAAACACATTTAAAATGCTCAAAACAGTACTTAAATCGAAGTGGTACTTTTAGGAAAAAATTAGAAGAAAAGTGATAGCTTCATGTAATTTTTTTCAGAGTGATAGTTTCTTTTTTGTTAGGTCGGTCGAATTGTGGTAGTTTTGGTCAAATACTCAGATCGGCGAGATCATTGATGGTGGGTCGCTGTTGGAGATGCTCTAATGAGATAGTCTTAGAGATGCCCTGATAACCCAGCCACAATAATGCTGAGATCTGGTGTTGGTTTCTAGGGGTGTGTTTGGTTCGAGAACGAAGTAGAATGGAATGTCATGGTTCCGTTCCACTAGAATGGGTCGGTTCCGTTTTCGTGTTTGATTGAGGATATTTGATGGAATGGAATGGTTCCGTCTCAATGTTTGGTTTGAGGGATAGAATGAAATGAATTCAGTTCAACTCATTTCTATAAAAATGATGAAGCTGCCCCTCTTAAATGCATATACATACAAAATGGATAAGTATAAAATCTTTATATTTCTAAAAATATATTACTGGCATTTTCAAAAGCATTTACATCGAATTGTACTTTCAATTGAATGTTTGCAATGAATTCTCCTATTGAGAAGGACAGACAGGGGTAAAATTTCATCAACGAGCAAACAATCAAAGAAATTTTGCTAGTGTTTTTTAGAATATTTACATTAGAATTGGCTTTCAATCAAGAAAAGTTGCTCACGGATGAAGAACAACACTCTTGCTGTTGACCGAGGCAGCGGTCGCGTGGGCGAGGTGGCCGTCACAGCCGGCGAGGGAATGGCCACCGCCTCAAAAGCAGGCTCGGTCACCGCCTGATGTAGACCGAACCTCGATGGCGAGATCTGATCTGTTGTTGCAGCCCGACCTTTCACGACACTCCACCTTCAGCAGCAGTAACCTCTCGCCCGCGCACGCGATGTACGTGAAGTAGAGGGATTGAACCTTACGGTCCAGCACGAGAAAACCAATCTCGACGATGGTACTCACGCACAAAACAATTTCCACGAAGAGAAATCGCAACAAAGAGGTTTTCTAAAGCTTCCTCAAAACTTAGGGATTTTTAGACAGCTTCTCCAAAACTCGATACGGGTATTTACCCTAAAAACATATCGTGTTTATTCATAAAATATAACCTCCCTTTACATCAATGCATAGTTGCTCTTTATATTCTAAACGACCATCTAACTTGGCTTGAAAAGCAAGCCGTCCTAACCAAACCGACAAGTAATTAGATACCTGCACACTATATTTAAATAATAGATCATATGCTTTATAATTTAGCAGTATAATCTTTACAAACGGTGGACTAGGACTCTTTATTTGGATGGTTGCTGGCCTTCTCGTGTGATTTGCAGGTGGACCCTAGCCGGCATCTTTCAAGGACAAAGCACACCACGTACCTAGTAATCTTATTGCATGGTAAATATTTTTCCTACGTGGCAGGAATAAAAACAAGAACCTTGTTTGCACCGTGTGCACTTCAAACCAATCTGTGACCCTTGCATGAATTTTTACACTTGCATGGCACGTAATATTCTCCTTCCCAAACCAGGAAATATGTCCCATAACTCTAATACAAATCAAATTATTTCTGTCTTGGCTTGATCTCCCTATAGCACATCTTGTGACCAATCTCAGACTGAGCCCACTTGTTGTATCCATAAAATGACTTGGTGCATGCGAACTTGTAGACGTGCCATGTAGCTTTGGACTAGAGTCACGTCTCATCTCTTGCATAGAATTGGCACGCGCACAAGTTTCACTAATTAGTTGTTCCTTCCCATCGTAGCTTTTCTTTTCTTCAACAACATTAGTGTTAGGCATGATCGTATCACCGCCGCCCCCGTTAGATCAGGTCGTCGCCGTCGCCTAGCAGATCAGGTCGCCGCCGACCATGGTAGATTGGGTCGCCCCGTATCCTATCAGATCGGGTCGCCGCCTCCCCTATCAGATCAGGTCGCCGCCGCCCATCCCATATATCAGGTCGCCACCGCCGTCCATCCCATAGAGCAGGTTGCCTCCGCCCTGTGGTGGATTCGCTGGCCTGGTCGCTCCCACCCATCCGCCGGACTTGGGAAAGACGAGAGTGGAGAGACAGTCGTGAGGGAGAGGGGCGAGTGCGCGGGGGGAGAGGAGGCAGCGAGGGGAACGAGCGGTTCCGCGTCGTCCGCTCAATTTCGAGGTATCACCTCGTTCCGGATATCGGCCGAATATTCGGTACATGGGAACGAGTCCATTCCCGGTCCACCTACGTACTGAACGCAAGAATGAGGCCCAGGAATGGGTCCGACCCGTGACATTCCAGCTCGTCCCTGCAACCAAACACACCCTAGGTGTCCTACTACTCATTTCCTCACGGGCCATGCGAGTAGTAGTTGCATTTTGCATGGCGCATGTGCAATTCTTTGTATTTCCCTGACACCTGTGCAAAAAAATTACGGTTTAAGAGCAGTTTTTTAAAAAACCATTTTTAATAAAACAGAAAACGTGAATCATATTTTGGATTTAGTTTTCAAACGGTTTGTCGGAATTGAGCAAATGAGATGGCGTTGGAAAGCTTGTGAAAATCCGCAGGAATAATTTCTTTTACTAAACTACCAAAGTACTTCAAGTAAATATTTCCAGGTGGTCGGATGATTTTTATGGATATGTGGGGCTAAACTATGTTCGGGACCATCTGGTGGAGGGTTACTATGCACCATATGCGGTGTACCATGAGAAAAACTTCACCCTATCAAGAATATTCTTTACCAAGCTAATGGAGCTAATGACCATGACAGATGACACATATGATTCCCATGCTACCATAGAGGAAAGTCGGCAACTAAATGCGACCATACAAAGGTTAGTAGTTTGGATTTACCTGCTTATGCGGAAAAGTGGTAACATGCAATGTAAGGAATGACCGAATTAAGTTTTTTTTTTGAACTATCTGCAATCTAACAAGTAGATGGGATGAGAACGCAACTTTTCTTCTACCCGACTACTTGAAAAGGTTCTATAATGAACTCTTGAAGATCTTTAAGGATGCTGAAGATGAAGCATTCATTGACACCTACCATGTTACCTATGCTAAGAAAGCGGTACACGGTCATATACATTATATATTTAATTTTTTTTAGGATAATGAAAAAGTGGACTCCTATCATGTACCTTAAAGAACCACAAAATCTAGTTTATTATAATGTTTAGGGCAGTTTGAAATACATAAGCATGACACTTAGTAACCGCGGAGGGTTCCAAAAGGGTCAGAATAGACTGACAAATAAAATAGGGATCTGTGACACAAAAAGGAACAATGATGCATAGATCCGTGAACTAAACTTCCATCCTAATCATGTCAAGACCTCCCAAGACGCAATCTTCAATCCCCATCAAGCTAACTCCTCTACCCTATGTAGTGGTCACCAAGATTACAACAATGAGGTGCACAAGAATATAGCTTAGATGGGATTAGAACTTTCTTGTTATCAACTTAAGATTAGGGATAGAATTTCACTTTTCCATCCTTGCACTCACTAGGGATGCACACATCCTTTTAAATATGATGTGTACATGCTATCATCTATCACACCTTTTGCTTTCATGGTTAATTTGTTGTCTTTTGTACAGTTTCAGAAATTTTCTATTTATCATCTCCAAGAAGCCGAATGGTCACACCAGAATCACAAGTCAGGCTTTGAAGATTTCCTGAATTTATCATTCATATCCGTAGGTTTAAAGCATCTCCAACCGTTGAGCCTCCCAGGAGGCATTTTTTTCGCCGCCTGGGGGGCCACCGGCGATAATTTTAAGCCTGGGAACGAAACCATCTCTAGTCGTTTCCACCCCCAAGCGCGCCCACTCCTGGCCGCTGCTGCTCGCGACCACGCCTGGCGCTGCTGCTCGCGCTCGTGGCCGCGCCCGCACGCGCCCTCCGTGGTCGGCGCTGACGAGGACGGAGAGGAGGGAGGAGGAGGAAGGGGGGCGCCTGGCCGCGCGCGCCCTCCGTGGACGGCGCCGACGAGGACGGAGAGGAGGAAGGAAGGGGGCGCCTGGCCACGCCCGCGCCCGCCCGCGCCCACGCCTGGCCGCGCGCGCCCTCCGTGGCCAGCGTCGACGGTGGGGGAGGAGGAGGAAGGGGGGCCAAGCATGCCGGCTCCGACGCGCTACACCTTCGCCCGGCCGCGCGCGCGCCGAGGCCGCCCTCGCCTTGCCCGCTCGCCCCGCCGAGGTCACCGGCTTCCGCCAGAGCCATGGCGTCCCTGATGGCCTGGGCCTGCCGACGCCGCGCCATCTCGGCCAGCACCCATCGCGCCTTGTTGGGTGTAGTCGGTGTCGGCGGCCACCACCATCGCCTTCAGGCCGTCCTTCTCCGTCTTGGGCGGAGGCGAGGGAGGGCGAGAGGAGGCCGCGTCGGCCGCGGAGGGCGAGACGAGCTGGGCTGCACGATGGCCGCGGTGGCCGGCGAGGGGAGGGCGAGGAGGAGGCCGCAGAGGCGCGGCGGCGAGGAGGAGGCCGCGACGGTGCCGGCCTCGCGAGCTCTCTGTGTGCGGTAGGTAGGGCAGCGGCTGAGGAAAAAGGGAGAGGAGAGAGAAGAGAGAAAGGAGAGAAGATGGGAGAGAGAGGGGCTGGCAAGTGGGGCAACTGCTGCAAAATGTAGACGCCGGCGTTCCCAGCTGCCCTCCAGGGGGCTGGGTGTGGGGTGGGCGCGCCAGCGCTAAAAATTGCTAGTACCGGCGAAAAACAACGTTTCGGGGGCCTGGCTGCGGCGTTTTTTACCCGCCGATGCTAAAAAAGGGGCTTGGGGGCGTCGTGGGTCCTAGCTGGAGATGCTCTTAGCGGGTTTGTCTATAGTTTTGATGGTTGGCATGGGTGATAAAGTAACCAAGGAAGCATTTGAGTGGGCAACAAGTTTCCCTAATATCATTATAGCAGGCGGGAAGATATTGTACATTGCTGCATTTAAAGTATGTCTTTTTTTTGGCTTTTGTCCTAACTATAACCTTTTACTGCATTGACCATTCAAAGGTAATGTATCAAACCAATAAGGCTGGTCACAATGGGCAAGAACATAAGCTAGTAACTTACACACTTCACTAGACTATGTTACTACCTTCATAGTGGGTAGGAACATCTATGTAGTGTCATGCAACGATGTATTTATTAGGTTATAGACTCATTGTTTCTTGGAGTGTGTGATGTTCCGGTAACTTAGCTAGTTACCACAAGCACCTCTCTCTTCATTAAATATGTGCCACATAAGCAAAGTTGTATTGGAGTGTGTGATGTTACTTCTAAATTCCTTCCCATTGTGACCAGCCTAATGTTGTATAAAATTGTAGGGCGAGAAGGCCAAGGCTGATGTGGCAACTTGTTTGGAGTCTTACATGGTCGAGCATAGGGTCACAAGTGACTAATAAGTGAGGTTGCTATTGCCAGAATCCATTCACTGCTTGAAGCTGGATGGAAAACAATAAATGAAGCTCGCTTTGAACATGGGGCACCGCTCCGGGTGGTGAAGCGGATTTTAAACTTGATTAATAGTGGGACCATATACTATGCGTATCAGAAAGATGGATTCACACCTTTGGCATGCATCTTCAAAAGACTATTGAGAGCCTCTTCGTCAACCCCATTCTTATGTAGTGGTGTGACAATTTGCATATGCCACTTCAAATAAGTACTCCCTTCATCTCAAAATAAGTGTCTTAAGCTTAGTACAAATTTGTACTAGAGCCAGTATAAAGTTAAGACACTTATTTTGAGACGAAGGGAGTATTTGTACAATATGCAATTGTATTCATGATTATTGGATATGATATCACATTTAATTATATGTCTACATGTTGTCGTGCAAGTTTATTTTTGTGTCAAATATCTATATTTTCACCATGGGTCTTTGCCACTGCCGGGCACTCCCGGAACCGGCAAGCCACTGCAAGATCTTATTTCAAACAATATTTGCGACGGCACAGCCAACGAAGAGGTGATCACACTTCTCCGGCGCAGAGTTGCACATTACACACAAGAGAGGCATTAAGCCACCCCAAGTGCCCAAACACAAATCCATGCACGCGCAAAGGTAAGCTTCTTATTCTGATTGCTGCCGTTTCATCAAAACATCCATGACACTGACATACAGTACATTTTTCCGACGAACGAGCGGCTCAACCCCCCCTACAAGGTGCAAAATAAAAGCTACAGATATGGAAAAAGAAATGTAGCCACAGTTGCAGCTTGAAAACAGGTCACAGTTCACCGAGCTCCATGGAGGGGTCTTCCGCCATTAGCGCAGATGCTGTCAGTTCTTCGGCGGGGGTGACTTGGGCCTGAGCCCCTCGATCTCTGGAGTCGTCACGATCAGGTGCGGAGCGCCAGGGGGAGGGTTCCGACCGCCGCCTCCCTGCCACACCTTCCCATCGCTGTCCGCGAAGTTCTTGTTATACGCCTGCAAGAGTGAAGTTTCTTAGCAGAGATGACATTGACGTGTGGAGATCGTGGCAAGGCATATGCTCTTGTGTAACACTGTGCACGAGCATAAAAGTTGAATATCCAGCTTTCTACCTCTTTGTTGAAGTTGGAGTATGATAAGTCTTTCCCAAGAGTAAGCCAGCCAGGCCGAATGTTATGATCCTCGCCAAAGAGTTCAAGGCGCCTCTTTCCAAGAGCAAAATGCTCAATGATCCTGTACATGTCATCAGGTTTCTTCGTTGAACCTGTAAAAGAAGACATATACTTGTAGACATCACAAACGAATATTATGCTTCAATGGATGCGTTCTCTTCTTTTTTAAATGCTATACTTCAAAAAAAAACAATGTAAACATAAGGAATTCTGAAATACACTCCGAGCTGTCAACAAATGGATAACTAGATATCTGTACCATGATCATAGAAGAGAAAGTAGTAAGACCTTCCCTAGTAACTTCACCAAAATATGTGCTTTTCTTTCAAGCATACCAAAATGAAAATGACCAAGGCATAGCTATTCTGCAAAAGGCTATCACGCAAGGATAAATAGTACGATTATTTACACGAGTCAAAAACATCTGCTCATCTTCCACATCTGTTATGGCGCTGCTAGAAAGAGGGCGCGAGAAGGCTGGCCGGGGGCCTTTTTGCCCACGGCCAGGCAAGAGGGAAGGGATTTCCTTCTTAATTCTTGCTTGATTAGATTGATACATCTCCTCTCTTTATATAGAGAGGTTTACTTGACTCTCAAGCAAGGCTTACTTGACCCCTAAGCAAACGACCCTTATCTCTAATTAACCCTAAGACTAATGGGCCCATTAGGCGCATTACGTACTCTAACAACATCCCATTACCTTTATGCCAAGAATCAGCAGTACAACACATGCAATCTCTAACAACTCCTTTTAAATGTGCACACTCATGCATTTTAGGAAAACTAAAAAACATTTCACATGAATAAATGTTTTTCTAATCTTGGACATACTTTGATGGTTGCCATGAGATTATTATGCAGAAAATGCATGCATAGTGGCGCACTTGCTACAGCTGCTTCAGGATAATCAACGCCATATTGTTTTGTTTGAGTTTCAAAATTAGCGTTACAAGGATTATATTCAGAGTTCAAGCTTCATATGGGCAGGTCAACAAGAAAATAGCAGCAACAAAGATGTACTACCTCTGTTCACTAATGTAATACGTTTTGGCAGTTCAATTTGAACTGCCAAAACGTCTTATATTTAGGAACAGAGGTAATACAATTTTCTTCAAACCAGTTGTAATAAACCAATCCTTCCACAAGCCAGATGCAATATGCTTGTATCAACAAGTCAATTTCTTTAAAAATCATACTCCACTTTCATGGGCCAAACCATAAATTTCATACCATGACAACAACAAAGACAAAACAGTGAATTTAATTTCATACAGGAACAAGATAGGAAAGGAAAAGTGGCCTCAGCACAGTTTAGAAGACAGATATCATAAAACGAATAATAATAATGAGAATTAACAATGGCAGCTACGAGATAGATACCATCAGTGGGTTCTTCAGCTATTATTATATCAGTGTCAATATTCGCATGGATGACATGACCATCAGTGCTACGGCGTACCGTTCCTTTTATACCCATCAAACAATGCTCCTGCACAAAGAAAGATGGATACTTCAAAAGAATCCCAGAGACATGGGGAAATTGCAAAGTAAAAACAGAAAATAATGCTATAAAACATATAATACTTAATAACAGCACTACCTTTGAATGCTGCAACAATGTACGAGAATCATGTCGCAGACCTGATGATGCATTTTTCTTGTTGGTTTTCACCCAGCAAACATCCTCACACCTACGAAATCCCCACTGGACAAAAAAGATGTTTCAGCTAGCTTCATCTATTATTACGTTTCATCATTCAGCTGGAAACTGTATGACAGATCTAAATTAAATAAAACATTGCCTATATCTTTTGAAACAGATGAATACCACATTCGAAAGAGTGCGAGATTTATGCAGATTAGAGTTGACTGCAACTAAACGGAATGGCAATGACAGAAAACATGATCAAAATGCATTGTGGTTATAATGTTTTGGGGAGGACACATGAGACTGGATGACCTTCTGTAAGCTGGCATCATGCCATTGCCCAGAAATTTGACAATAAAGCAGAACGTAAAACTGCATGTGTTAGATTACTGAAAGAGAAAGCTGTCTTACCTTCTTCAAACATTGACGGCCTTGTTCAAGACCTACGCCATCACCAACCCAAAGGAAGAGAAAAGAGGGGGTATCAGCTATAGCCTGTTGATTCAAACAATTCACAGAAGGATATTAATAATTCTGAGGCATAAAATGAACATCCTTAAAAAGGATGAAACAACCAGACAAGAACAACAACCTCAATCTTCAAATTCATAATCTCCTCAGCATTCCAATATTCAATATGATCTGTTATTCCTGGTGCACGATGAACATACTCTTCCCATGGTGGATCCACAAGAATAACATCAAACTTTGTACCAAAAAATTCTGGAGAAAGAACATGTTGCCGTAGATCACACTTAAAATACATCGGTGGTGAAGCAGCGTTAGTAACAATTTCATCCTTCCTCTGTATGAGTTCTCTCAATTTTGGATAGTCCTCCGCTACACTTGTAAGATCCAATTCTCTAATGAAGTTTTGAGGTCGCATGCCAGTGTCCACAAAGTTCTGAGAGTAATCATTCTGTTCACCCCTTGAAGGAGCTTTTCTGATCGGTGCACCATGCCTATGTGGCACCCAACCACCAGATGGCTTATCATGTGCCATTTCACGATTTTGTGTGCTCATCTGGTTAAAACCCAATCCTGACATATTCGTTGGAGTACCCATTCCTGGGCCCATTTGATTTAAGTGAACATTATGAACAGGTCCAGCTCCCATACTTGGAGTGAACCTATGCTCGCCAGCAACTGGAGGAGGGATGTGAAGGTTAGGTGGAACAGAGAGCATGTTGACATCAACACCTCCTGCTCCAGGCCACACCATAGGTCCAGGAAACGGCGGCATGAAAACACCAGGTAGAAGAGGAGGGCCTGGAGAATGGGGAATATTTGGCCCCATGTGTTGCATTTGCCCTGGTGGCAGGGTGAGTGCACCAAATGAAGGTGGCGGCATAAGTGGCACCGGAACTCCAATTCTCTGAGAATCCCTTCCATTTGGCCTCCCCCTTCCTCTAGAGGATCTATCACCTTTAGGCCCTTGCTGAGTAAATGGAGAAACCATGCTGGTGCCACCACTTTGATCTGCTTCAGGATGATTGGTACTACTATCATCAGTCGTTCCAGGAGCTCCCACATCAGATCTTCTTCCAGAAACAGAGCCTTCTCGCCCAAAATCAAAATTGCTATTTGGCCTGATCTCTATTGAATCAGACCTGTCATACCGATTTCCATAGGTTGAAGAACCTCTGAAACTTTCAGATCTACCCCTGGAATCCTGCCGGTACCCAGCCCGACCATGAAAACTCGTGCCATCTAACCTTTCCTGTGTGCTCCTCCATTCAGAAACATTTGCCTCTTTAGGATCTCGCAATTGACGGCTCCTACTGTACTGCTCAGATCCTTCAACCTCTTGTGTTTTCACATTCCAACTGCTGTCTCTCCCTCTGTCTGGTGTATCTGGTATTTGTGAAGGTGGAGCGTCTCTATTCCTTCTATCCCCTGATGACTCCCATCCATCGTTACCCACTCTGGGTGATGTCTCCACTTTTTCCACACCACCCTTGCTTTCATGTCCGTACTCCACTGTATGCCCAAGAATCTCTTCCTTTTGATGACTTTGATCCACTGATCTGCTATCTTCATTGATGTTCTCAGCCATAGCAGATCCCCTCCTCTCATTGATATCCTCATCGGATCTCCCGCCCCTTGAACTACTAGAGTCTACACCTTTTCTAATTCCTCCCGACTCATCTGCGTGGTCGTGGATCATCTCTGTTTCCCTGCCGTGCTTATTATGGTCAGAAGAATAACCACCATCTCTTGTATCAGCCATGTCTGCAGAAGTTTCACTTCTTGAAGAGTCCCAACCTTTCCTGTCCTCTCTCTCCCTCCTATCAAAATCCCTATCCTTGGAACCATCAGGACTTCTCCTTGGAATCTTTGGTGATCTTAGATCTCCTATCACATGATAGTCATCTTCTTCAGCATTAGATTTAGACCCGTCCATCAGCCAACTGCAATTGCTGCTACCTCTCTTTCTAAGATTACAACCGAGTTGAGAAGCTTTGGCGGGAACCTTCAGATTCCACTGCATAGAGAAACATTTTATCAGAAAAGTGAACTTTAGAATAAGAAAATCAAGGAAACAAGGTCTTGCACACGCACACACACACACAAAAAAAAAAATCAAAATCTGAAGTTTGAGAAAGATTATAACAAGTTGAGCCAGATTCAGCATTAAGTATATATTATTAAATAGATGGAAACCGAAGTGTAGCACTGGAGCAAAATCTAAAACTGGAGTTTGGGAAAAACCAGCACATTGCATAGCAAACGTTGAGTAGCACACCTGATTATTCACTGGCACCAGAACAGGTGAAAACAATCGATTGCACGGCATACCACCAAAATAACAAGTTCAAGCCTGGGAAATGGATCAATCTACTTATAAAAGTCACCTACCCACCACCACATCATGTGATTATCTTGAGCTGTTCAATGACTAAATCCAACAAATTTGCTCGAACAAAAATACAGGGCGGGGAGCAGACAGGGGGCGGACCTAAACGCCCCAAATTCGTGAAGACAGGAGACCAGCCACCGGGCACCGGCACACTCCCTAAATTCGTGAAGTAATCACTGGACGACTAAAAGCTCGCGCATCACTAAATCAATCGCCGAAGACCTCGGACGGGGTGGAGGCAGCAGGGACGCCCGCGTCGACGCTAAGCTGTGGCACGGCGGCCGCTCTAGGGCGCAGCGGCAGCGGGCTACATGAGAGATTTCATAGCCGCACAGGGCGGGATTGGAGCCCGGGGAGGGGGTTATAGCACGCGAGCAGCTTCGGAGAGGAAGGAAGAGGGGGCGGGGAGCTTACCGGAGCGGGAGGGGAGGGCGGCCGCCTCCGGCGACCGGCGACGTTCGAACGCGGCGCGGTCGGTGGGGTGGTCGCCGCCGCCGCCGCCGACGGTGGGAAGTGCAGCGAGGGTTTGGGTGAGGGTCGGAGTGGTGGCCTAAACCGAACAGAACTAGTACAGAAGAGAGGCCCCGCTGTTTGATATGGGCCGTTGATTACGCGATCGGACGGCGGGCCGTAAGCGCTTCGCTAATTACCCTGTGGCTTCCGACGCCCTGACAACTCAAACCATCCGCCGCCACCACACACCGTCGTCGTCGTCGCCGCCGCCACTCCCGCCGTTCTTCCTCGCCGACCTCCACGGAGCCGCTCCAAAGCCTTGGCCGCCAGCCTCCGCCTCCACGGAACCGGAAAAGATTTCTCGGTAAGAGCCTCGGCTGATTGGATTAGTTTTCTCCTAATCTGCTCCATCTACATCTAATTGTTCGTCTGCGTCATCCACTATATTAGCTGCATAATTCTTTGCCGTACTAATGTACTAGTAGTACCGTACATCTCTGCAGTGTCTCCGCTTCAGAGCTCAGCTCACTGCATTTCTGCAGTGTCTCTGCACTTCAGAGGTTCAGATCAGACCCTACCTGTATGCAGTGACCGGATAGTTTTGATAATGGGAGCCCGCAGCCAACTTTGGTCGATCGCCAAGATGTCGGTGACCGGGGGTGTAATCGGCATCACCATTTCCGACCGCTACGTCACCGTGGTCGCCATAAAGGGCCATTCGATGCATCCCACCATGACGGCCACCGACAGCGCCTTGCGAGGTATTCGTGGCTTTGGTTTCCACAGATCAGTGCAGGCATGGAGAGTTGGGTTATCCTGCAATCCATACTCAGTGATTCTGTGGTGTGCTGACCAGGTTGCTCGGCTCGAACCAGGTGACATCGTGTTGGCGGAGAAGGCCTGCCTCGACCAGTACAAATTCTCTCGCGGCGATGTGATTTTGTTCAAGTATGTGTCGTGATATTGCCGGAAAATAGCGTAAAAAAAATGATCACGAAAATCCATGCAACTTTTTCTCTGTTTGCAGATGCCCTAGTAATCACAAGGAAGTGTTCGTCAAGAGACTGATTGGCTTACCTGGTGAGTGGATACAGCTCCCTGCGTCTTCTGAGATAATTAAGGTCCCACAGGGGCATTGTTGGGTTGAAGGGGATAATGCTGCTAGAAGCTGGGATTCGAGGTCATTTGGTCCAGTAAGTTACTTTCATCTCCAGTATCTGTTCAGCTTTACAAAACGATTTTACTTTGATTTGGCTGTTCTGGGTAAACGTTGAAGTCCAGTTGTTTGAGTGGAACATATTAGTTCCTCCAGTGTTAGAAGCTTGTTTGTTCAATGTTGGAGTAACCTCGTTTTGCTCCTGAGTACCTGCACTATTGTACTATCATGTGAGCTCCTTCCATAGAAAAACTGGGTCCCTGAAATATGCATATATTGGTGAAGTCTTATTGCGGTGGGGATATTAATCTCACTGGCTGTGTATGATGCTTAAGCTTTGTACCAGAAATATGTGGAGATTTGCAGTGAACAGTTATAAGAATTGGCAAGCTTCCTAGAGTATGTCAATTTCATGTACGGTTCCTTCATAATGGTTTTTAAAACAATGCTATGTCATGTTATATGCTAGAACATGCTGGATGACTAGCAGAACATAGTACTTGAGCTCCCAGCCTCCTGGTTCTCCGTTTCAAAAAAAAAAAGAGCCTCCTGGTTCTCCGTTTCAAAAAAAAAAAGCCTTCTGGTTCTTGCAACATGCTATACTATCTTTGTGTATTTGCAGTCTGAAGCAAAAAAAAAATGATACACTATAGTCTTCAGCATGTGGTGATTCATAAATAAAAAAACCTCTGGTGCCTACCCATAGGAACACCTAACAGAAGAAAACACTAAAGAAAGGCAGAGTAAAGAAAAAAGAAATCTGATAGTCAGGGAAAGCCATACTGTAAGTAACACAACAGCACAATACACTAGAAGGCAGGCACATTTGTGTGCTAGGGCCTAAGGTGGAAGAGTTTTAAGCTTGCCAGGCTGCAGTGGTGTTTTCTTCATGTTGCTGGGATTACCTGCTTTGAGATTGACATCGTGACGTGTCATCCATCAAGGCGGGTCTCACACTCTGGCTTGTGAGACCTGGTCTCATACAATTTTTTCCGTCCTAGAATTAGCATAGGATACATTAGAGCAAACAAAGTGTTGTGATAGACATGGAAACATAGTTTTCTTTTAATTAAATATCGCGCAGGGAATTCTTACTTCGACTAACTCTATTCTGTGTTGCATCATATGACTTGTTTCATTAACGTGTGGTGTTTTTTCAGATCCCTTTAGGCCTAATAAATGGGAGGGTCACCCACATCATCTGGCCGCCGTCGAAGATCGGCAGAGTGGAGAGAAAATGGCCCGAAGATAGAATTCCGCCGTTTTGATTCAACTCCTCGCTGCACGTGATGATGAGTTTAGCCTGTTTTGTGGCTACCAGAAGTTTAGCTACCCGTTGTTCAAGTTTTGGTGAGATTTGTTCCGAAATTTCCTTTTGCCCACCATTGTTGTTGCTGTTGCTTACCCGTGTAAACAATTTTGTCTTCGAATTGGTCAAATGTAAAACCTCAATCGAGACCCTTCACGTTCGATCATTTGTTTTGTAAACAAATACAGCTTGGCAATGGACCTTTGCAACTTGTTGTACTGGACTCGGCAGATGCAGATGGACAGAAAAAAAAAACTAAACTAGATTTTATTATTACTTCAAATTCTGCAATATGCAGCGTGTATGTACAGTACAGCAACAAAAACAAAAATGGCCAACTGAAATCCTAATTTATCTTTTTGCCAGAATTCCAAGCTCGATGTCTGATGACGACGACAATGGTGCTGCCGATGCTCTCCCGGTCCCCTCGACATTGTGAATCTACCAACACACTAGAGTGCTAGCTCCTTAGGGCATGTACAATGCTGGCATATGGATACAGATGCCCCATAAAAAAAGTACTCCCTCCGTCTCAAAATTCTTGTCTTAGATTTGTCTAGATACGAATGACAAGAATTTTGGGACAGAGGGAGTAGTTTGAGGCACCTCCATTTATTTATTTTTTCCCCAATGCAAGCTACCACTAGTGGGCCTTATTAAGAAATAGAAAATAAAGACTCTAGTACACATGCATCTCTATTTTTCACTCCAACCTTTTCAACTTTTGACACCGGATCACACGTTTTCTCTCCAATCACCCACCTCCTGTAGAGGACCCCGCTTACCTATCCGAACCTACTTTACCTCCGAACCTACTTTACCTAATATCTGATCCTACATTGGCATGCGAGGCATCACCCTGGGGCTATGCATTGTACATGCCCTTAAGGATGTTGAGTCTGTGCTGTAGTAGCAACAGCAATATGCTGCTTAAATTTCGCCTTCATGCAACTATGTCAGCAGGTCCTGGAACAGCTTGTAACCTTCTCCGGATCCGTCTGCACCCAGACAGCGATGTTGCAAAAGGTTAGAAGAAACAGTCACTGCCACTAGCAGGAGCAAGGGCCTTTAGCCATTTCTGAAGACTGTCCTCTCTGAACTTGCCATTCTCATCCACTATCAGGTATATATAAAGCCATCACCTCCAGCAGGGAATACATAGTGCTGCAGAGGTGTAGGTTAATACTTGGTGTGTACTGTATGGGCAAGGTTGCTTATGTACCTCCAGCAGGAAATACATAGTGCTGGAGAAGTTGGCTAACACAGATTTTACATGCAGGAAGGGGACTATGTACCAGTACCACAAAATCATGCATTCCTGCAAAATTATAAATTCCTCAACTCCTGGAGCACTGAAGGTCACAGAATTTGATAAACCAATATATTTGTACACCTGAATAAACATGTCTGCTTTCAGATGCCCATCAACCAAAACTCATACACCAAGCATGATTCTTGCTCAGAAAACTGCATGATCTTACTAAGAATGCATAACTATGAAATAATCAACACCCTTCTGAATACGCACTAAAGCATCCCGCGCTTCCAATTTACCCCTAGTTTGGCGAGCTCTAGATACAATGAGATCATAAACATGAATAAACGGAAGATGTAATCCCCAAAAGCATCAAGATTCAACAGTCCAGAACATTAATCCAAAACTGGGGCCAAAAGCGAAACCTCCCGAGCAGCTCACTTACAATCCTCCTTTTCCTGAACTTCTGAAATGTCGACAATCGGCAGACGCTCTTCCTCGGGAACCAAGCACCAGTTTGGTGACTGCACTGCCCTGAGCCATTTGAAGTCATCCACATTGACCCAGTTACCAGTGTCCTCAGCAAGCCCAGAATCCCTCAGATCATCTTCAATCCCTTCATACTTCAAAGCATGTGGTGCAAATCTCACACCGCTGCAGTCCTCGATGATCGGCCTGCTCCTCACCCGCAGGTAGAAATCTGTTGCCCTCGCTTCGTGAATCCTGATCTGATGCGCCGCCATCACAAATGTACAGCGCTCAACATCCTCTATGAGGACTGAGCCGAAAACAGGGCCAATGAAGACGCGGCAATCTCTCAACTTGTGAATGTACAGCGCCCGGCATTTGCCCTTGAGGTAAACCTCACAGGAAACAAGATCAGCAAGCGTGAAATCCCCATCCTTCTCGTTGGCAGCTCTCAGATCCCTCACCAAGGTAGCGCCATTCCTGCTCCTGAACCCAAACCCTGGCAGGATCGCATCGGGGTTAGGCTTTGGCTGCTCCTGGGGCGGCTGGGGCAGGGCGGGAGGATCCTGCGGGGGGTTCTTGGTGGCTTTGCTCTTGTTCCTGAAGGAGAATGACTTCTTGGGCCGGATCTCGGAGGCGGCGAGCTTGTGGGCGGCGCGGAGGTCGGAGACGGCGGCGAGCGCGGACCGGAGCTCGTACGGCGGGAGGGAGTGGGAGGCCTCCGCGACGAGGCGCTCGAGGTCGTCGACGGCGGATGAGGCCGCGGCGAGGGAGGCGGCAGCGCCGTCGGGGGAGGAGCGGCAGGCGGAGAGGGCGGTCTCCGCGGCGGCCTTGGCTGCGGCGAACCGAGAGAGGAAGGCGGCGACGGGGGACGCCTCGGGGGAGCCCGCGGAGGAGGCGGCGGTGCGCTTGGAGAGGCGCTCGAGCATGGCCAGGTGCTTGCGGTTGCCGGCGGCGGCTTTGGTGCTGTCGAGCTCCGGCTCCATCCCGGCAGCCGCAGCGGCGGCGCTGGACGCACTCGGATCCGTGACGGCTAGGTTTGGCTGCTTCCGGCCGATGCGACTTGGGCTCTGCATCAGTAAACAGCAACGTCAGGAGAGAATAGCCAAACATATACCAAACCAAAGTGTCAAAAAAATTCCATGCCAAAATACCAATAGTGGCTAACTGACTATAGCATGCTCAAAGAAAACATATATGCCCTTACATAGGATTGTTCTGATTTTTTCTAAACAAACTTTGTTTGAAATGTCCATTGATTTGTTTTTGCTCTATTATTAACAATGATTTGCTTATTTACATTTCAAATGCAACAGTTAGCAACTTAGCATCAAATTGGTTGTTTCTCTAATGCATTTCTTTTTACAGAAATCGCTCTCTTAATTTAGGGTCCTTTATCCAAATAACAAACATACAAATGCAGGATTTTCATAATGTAGAAAGCATCATTTGTGTCAAGATGCCACAAGGTTTCGGCTCTCTTATAGGTAAACCGTATACATGATTCCATCCCATATTGTTGTTTACAACTATTAAGTGCTGACAACAATATGTCTGGCACTTTGACATTCTGGTGAATATCCTCTAAATAATTTTGAAAAACAAGTTATTGTCTCGTTTCATATATATATATATATGTGTGTGTGTGTGTGTGTGTGTGTGTGTGTGTGTGTGTGTGTGTGTGTGTGTGTGTGTGTGTAGAGAGAGAGAGGAAACTATTCTGATCACGACGCTGTATATAAGGCGCGATGCGGACGTTTCCAAACTCCCGAGGAACCTAACCGACTGGTACAAAGAAAAAAGACCCACCGGCCCTATCCTCTCCCAATCCCATCTGCCCTCTCCTCCTCACCGCATCACGCCGCCGCCTCCCTCCCTGGCCCGCGCCGCCGCCGGCCCCTGCCACTAACCGCGCCGCCGCCGGCCCTACCACTAACCGCGCTGCGGTCGGCCCTACCACCAACCACGCCCCACCTCCACCCCGCGCATCCTAACCCCGGACTCCGCGCATCGTTGTCGGGCTGTGGATCTCCGAGCGCCGTCGCAGTCTAGCCGCCGCCGTGACCCCCTGCTTCCCCACCAGCCCTTACATACGAGCCGCTGTCGGATGCCCCTCCACCATGCATCGTCGGCGTCGGAAAAACCACAGCGTGTTGCCTCCTGCTCCGGTGGTGGCTGGCGGCTCAGGGGGGTGCAGGTTGAAGATGAACTGCAGGCCCTCCCTAAAGTAAATGTCAAGTGCCTCTCTGCTACCATGCGTTCAGTTTCGACAGTAGCATTCAGATTCAACAGTAAATTTCAGTTTCGACAGTTAAGTTCAGAGTCAACAGTTTTTACCTCATCTGTTGTAGTCAGGTGGTTTTTGGTGATGTTAATTTTACATCCATTTTACATCATCTTCTGGAGATGCTATTAGAATACCACTTGAGATTGACGATGTCTGTCTTGTGTTGCTTCAGCCTTGACATCTTACGGCTCACTGGAGCTGCTCCAACGACAGAACGATCCATCACAACAGAGCAGTGCCCTGGACGCCGTCTACAGATTCCTCGGATCTTCCTCCACACCTCCGACAGCCACCTCTGCCTGAACTGCTTCAGCGACCAACCCAATGATGCTGAGGTCGACACGGCTACGGCAAAGAGGTTGTACACTTGTTACATCACTTATTACTATACATTCACGTCGATCTATTAGGGCTATTTTGGTTCAACGGAAAAACGTCGATCCACTGGTTGTTGCCATCACTCTAAATTTCTACATGCTCTCCTTACATAAAATCACCATATTTTTTCGTATGCATGCCAGATATTATACACAGTCATGCTAAACATGTAGAGAAAAAGAGAAGAGTTTTGCGCGGCAATACAATGCCATGCAGACATTGCTCCATGGTGGGTTCAATGGCAAACCCTCCCCACCCCTCTCCAGATTGTAATCCAGAGGAAGATATCTGTTCTGAGGCAGTTTCAGACGCCGCTGGCCACTCCTATTTACCCCCCAAGGTGTTTGCTTCTACCTTGGCATGATTATGTTAGTCATATCATGCATATATTGCCTTGCAGTGCTTACTTTTGACATCATATATGTCATCTGCTTAGTTTAGACATGTTCTGTAATGTCATTTGTTTAGTTTCTATATCATATATGGGAATTATGCAGTCTCATGTTTTTTAGCCAGCCATAATATATGTGAAATATGCAATGCCATCCTGTTTAACCAGGCATCATATATTTGAATGATATCTTGCCCATCCTTTTCTTCATTACATTTCCATTTGTCGACAATGTTTGTACATTAAACTACTCTTCCTGTGAATCATCCATTTGGGTGGGAGATGGAAAAATCTGGAGTGAAAACAAGGCCTTCAGAGCAGACAGTGCTACCTGTCAAAGCAGATCTCTTGTTGGGTCCCGATAGCTCCTCAGAGATGGATTCAGAGACAGATAACTAGTCCTATTCCCCCACTGAGGTGTATGCTCTAACTTGGCACGGTTATACTGCTCATATCATGCATATGGTGTCTTGCATTGCATAGTTTAGACATCATATACATAATATTCAACACCATGTTCTTAGTTCAGACATCATATCGAATGCCCTCTGTTTAGCATATAAATCACATATGTGAATTAAATGATGCGATCCTGATTACTTAGATAACATGTAGGTGAATTATGTCATGCGATCTTGTTTAGTTATTCATCATATCTTTGAATTATGTTATGCTATGCTATCCAGTTTAGATAGACATCATATATGCGAAATTATGTCATGCTATCCTTTTTAGTTAAACAACATACATGTCAATTATTTCATGCCCTCTTTTTTCCACACTATCTATTGCATATGTCTCATACAATGTCTGTACATTCAACTATGTTTCCTGTTTATCAACCATTTGAATTGGAGCGGGTGATGCCAGTATCTAGCGGACTAAAAACACGGTCTTCAAATAAAACAGTGCTACCTCTTGGTGGAGATAGCACCCCGGTTGTACATGCACAAGAACCAGCCCTACCACACATAACCCAAACTCTCGCAGATTGTACCCCTACTGCGATGGACAGAGAACCAGCTTTACCCAATCTAACCCCAACCCCAGCCGATAGTAACCCAGTTCCTGTTGACACAACACCATCTCCACCACAGAGCTCCCAAACAAGAGCAGTTAGTAAGGCAGCTCCAATGCCCAAAGGGCCAGTACTATCACGGCGAACCCCAACTCCACCAGTTAGTACGCCTATTCTTGTGGAGGAAGCACAACCAGCTAGTCGTAGTTTAGCATCTATCGCATTTGATGTTGTTAAATCGTATGTGCGTATCTTCCCATCTTGGAAATATTATACTGAAGATGAAGGAAAATGCCAGTTGCAGGTGTTTTTCCAGGAGTTATGTGTAAGTAATGTTATTCATGGAAATTACTTTGCTTCGTCCCATACATCCTACCTCCATGATGGTTATAATACAGCAAATTTTCCCATTTTTCTCTACAGAGAAGGACCGATTTGGAAACTCAGGATGAGGTAACCTGTGCTAATACCTCTGCTATCTTCAAGAATGCTTGGTGGTAGTATCGGAATTACCTGAAGAAAACGTACTTCACCGGCAAAGAAACTCATCAAATTCCCTTACGTTCTCCTGAGACACATTTACTGGACAATGACTGGGAACGCCTTGTTCTGTACTCGTCCCGAACCAAGAATGTGATAAGGTCTATGAGCTCATTTTCTATTTTTAAGTATTATATTCTTGTGTCTTACTGTACTCTGTTCATGTAGAACAAGTGCCTAAACCTGAAGAACAAATGTTCTAATTTAAGATTCCATTGCTATCACAGTTCAAAAAAGTGCTAGGCGTTAATTGTGCGTTTTGCCACCGCCTTACGCTTTACTGACCAAAGCGCATGCTTATGCGCAGTTATGCATAGATTATGCGTAGTTATGCGCAATGCATTTTGCCAACGCCTAGAGCCTAGGCGCGCTTAAGCGCGCCTTTTTTAACTATGATTGCTTTGCTCTTGTATTACTATATTTACTCATGCAAACTTATTTTTAAATTGAAGAATCCAATCGAAACTCCAATGGCACAGCAGGTATGTTCACGCATGTTTCTTTAACAGGTTTGCTCTTATCAATAGCTCTATTGATTTCAATTTCAATTGTGTATACAGTTGACTTTCATATCATGCACATTACTAGCATCACAACAGAGCCAATAGTGTTGTTGTACATGTAGACCCGTGGTGCCCATCTGAAATCTTGTTGTGCCGTGTAGTTTCCCACGCTTTGTATTCTTTCATTGCTGCTTTGTCTTGAACTAATATGATTTGAACCGTGTCTCTATTTTGATTTGGCAAGACAATGCAGTGACCATAGGACATAGATATATGTTTGTTTGATGCTTTTATTATGTACTAGTACTTGGCAATAGAAGACTTGGTAGTTTAATCCTGTCCACCTTACTACTGAACTGGTTCACCGAAATGAGTTTCATATACTAGTACATGCTAAACTTGTTATGTGTCTGCTTGTTTCTTCTTTTAGAATGTTGATAGAATATTGCGGAAGAGTGCCTTATTAAGCAATGGTAAAGGAAGTAATGCAGATAAGGTTCAGGATAGTGACACATCCTTGTTGGTCTCCAACAAAGCTGATAAAACAGCTAAGGAAGACTATCTTGAAGACAGCGAGACAACCCCAAAGTCTTGTCTTGGTTTAGTGTTCGAGTTACTGGCCACTACCGCTTGCACAAGCTATTCAAACTCATTGTCTGAACCAGTTCGGTTTCTTGAGTCTCAACTACAAGATGAAAGACATCGTTCAGTTGTGCTGCGACAAGAAGCGGAAGGACTACGGAAGTCCCTGGAGCATTCAGATGCATACTTTCTGGTGCAACAGAAAGCGTTGGAGGATTTTAGCGCCAAACAGGACAAAGCTAATCAGCTTGCTAAGCTTATTGCCAGCATGGTGGATACCCAGGATAACGTTTCTTGAGCTCTTTTGAAGTTGTTTCAGTTATGCTCTTGTTTTGCTGCCGCGTTTATTTGCACTGGTGGCCAATTTTGACGGCCAGTGTATGTAATGTGCTGCTTTGTTCCCTATATTTGCACTGGTGGCGAACTTTGATGCCCAGTGGATGTAATATGTGTAATAGGGGTAATAGGCTAGCGTTAATTGCTTGCTTATTTATTTTCTTATTGTCTTGTTTAGTTGTTTACTTGTAGTCACTGCAGTTCTTTTTCTGTTTTTTTAGTGGCCACAATAGCCTATTTTTGGCAACTAGGCAAAAATAATCATGGCAACACACGGACTGTTGTAACCATGGGCCTCCTGCAGGCCGTATGATCCATGGGCCTTCGTACGGCCGTAGGATCCATTGGCCTTCTATACAGGCCATAGGATCCATCAGCCTTCCATATGGGCCTTAGGGTCCATGGGCCTTCTACGGGCCGTAGGGTCCATGGGCCTCCTACGGGCCGTACGATCCATGGGCCTTCTACGGGCTGTACTATCCATGGGCCTCATACGGGTCGTAGGATCCATGGACCTTTTACGGGGCGTATCATCATTTCGCCAATCATGGGCCGTACTATTCGTGGACCATAGCGGGTCGTTAATAGGCCGTATTTGATAACTCTATGAAAACAGCCCAACGGGTTTTTTTGACATGAAAACGGCCCAACGTATTAACAGTCCGCAAACGTGCCGACTGTAACGACAGGCTGAATTTGGCCCACAAGCAGAAAATGACAGTAACGGGCCGTATGTACCGAATGATGCAAATGAGCCCAAGAATCAATGGGCCCTGAGAAGGCCGAAAGATAACTTGGGCTGGAAATGGCCCAATGGAATAACGGGTCGTTAATGGGTATAAAGTGATACACTCTTCATTACGGGCCACTTTCACCACGGGACGTTAATGGGCCAAGAGTTACAAAGGTCCTCATATGGGCCAAAAGAAGTCATGGGCCACACATGGGCCGGAAGTTAAAACGGGCTGAATCATATTGGACGGCCCAGATGACGCTACTGGGCCTAATTCGGATAGGGTGTAACGGGCCCTGGATTAGCGGGCTGTAAATGGGCTATATGCGAACAGGCCGTTAACAGGCTTTCGTTGGGCCGGCCCGACACCTTTTGACCAAGTCAAACGGGCCGGCCTTTTCATAGGAATGGGCCTCTGTTGGGTCGTGCCACGTGTCGCCGTATCATAGGCGCCTTCGGTCCAATGCGCGGATGACATCTGTCCCAACGGTGAGCCGACACGTGTTTCCTCCAGCCAATGATGATTTTACACGTGGAAAATCCTCATTGGTCGGAGCTATTAACGGGTTATCGGATCCAAAACCCGACCCGATAGCTTAACGGCGTTCCGTTATGGTGGATGCCAGGTGTCGGTCACCCTTGACGAAAGCACTTCTGTGACGCGCGATTTATCGTCATGGAAGTGGACACTTCCGTGATGATAATTTTGTTAATGTCATGGAACACTTCTACGACAGCACATGTATGACTATCTTGATTCTGTCATAAATTTGTCATGAATGTACATGCATGACAAAAATGCGGCCTACTGTGACAAACACGTATCATCACGGAAGTGTATCTTTTTTGTAGTGATAGTTGTGCTAGTTGTGTTTTCAGGGACAGGACAGTCGACCAAGCTGAATTGCTATTAAATAATATGTTGGCCAATGAAAATAATTGGGCACCTCCTGAACCAACTCATAAGCCAACTCCAAAGAAAAGAGGTGTTCTATTTCTCAGTCCTGAAGATATGCAAGAGGCAAAGAAATCTATGAAAGAGAAAGGTATTAAAGCTAAAGATGTTAAAAATTTACCTCCTGTTGAAGAAATTCATGGCCTCAATATACCACCTAAAGAAATACAAGGTCTTGATAACCCGACACAGGTAGTGAAGGTAAACTCTCTTTATAGATATGATAAAGTTGAAATCTCGTCTACTAAGTTTGCTAGCCAATGCTTGGATGAATTTGATGATTTTATGGATAAACAAGCAAATTTCAATGATTATGTTAGTAGACAATTGAAAAATAATGTTTGTATGATTGGACGCTTGAGTGATTATATGTCTAGAGTTAAGGGTGAACTTAAACTCACTAGTAAACATGTTTCTATGGTCACCACTCAAGCTGAACAAGTACTTAAGGCTTAGAATGAATTGCTTGATGAATTAAATAATAAACATGACTTTGCTGTTAGAGTGGCTACTAGAACTGGTAAAATGACTCAGGAACCTTTGTATCCTGAAGGCCACCCTAAGAGAATTGAACAAGATTCTCAGAGAAATAATTTAGATGCTCCTAGTCCTTCTAAAAAGAAGAAAAAGAAAGATGATAGGACTTTGCATGCTTCTAGTGAATCTAATGTAGAAACACCTGAGAATCCTAATGATACTTCTATCTCTGATGCTGAAACACAATCTGGAGATGAACATGAACCTAATGATAATGCTAATAATGATGTTCATGTAGATGCTCAACCTAGCAATAACAACGATATAGAAACTGAACCTGTTGTTGATCTTGATAACCCACAATCAAGAAATCAACGTTATGATAAGAGAGACTTTGTTGCTAGGAAGCATGGTAGGGAAAGAGAACCATGGGTTCAGAAACCCATGCCTTTTCTTCCTAAACCATCCAAGAAAAAGGATGATGAGGACTTTGAGCGCTTTGCTGAAATGATTAGACCTATTTTCTTATGCATGCGCTTAACTAATATGCTTAAAACGAACCCTTATGCTAAATGCATGAAAGATATCATTACAAATAAAAGAAAAATACCTGAAGCTGAAATCTCCACCATGCTTGCCAACTATACCTTTAAAGGTGGAATACCTAAGAAACTTGGTGATCCCGGAGTACCCACTATACCATGCTCCATCAAAAGAAATTATGGTAAAACTGCCATATGTGATTAGGAGCCGGTGTTAGTGTTATGCCTCTTTCCTTATACCATAGACTTGAATTAAGTAAGTTGGCACATACGGAGATATCTTTGCAAATGGCTGATAAATCAACTGCTATACCTATCGGCATTTGTGAGGACGTGCATGTTGTTGTTGCGAATGTTACTATCTTAACAGACTTTGTCATTCTTGATATTCTTGAGGACGACAATATGTCGATTATCTTTGGTAGACCCTTTTTAAATACTGCATGTGCTGTTATTGATTGCAACAAAGGCAATGTCACCTTTCATGTTAATGGTAATGAGCATATGGTACACTTTCTGAGGAAACAACCTCAAGTTCACAACATAAATTCTATTGGGAAAATTCCATCAATTATATTTGGAGGTTTTGAATTTCCTCTTCCTACTGCAAAGAAAAAGTATGATATTCTTATTATTGGGGATGTACATATCCCCGTTGAGGTAACCTAGTGTCACTTTGAAATTTCTCCGGTTTCATGTGATTCGGAATGAGTTTGTTAACAAGACTTGATCAACCTTGTTAGTGGATTCCTTTTGATGAGCGTGAGATGGATGAAGTTAGAAGGCACAACCTTCTATACCCTCTCTTTACTTTCTGTTACTTAGAATAAATAAAGTAAAAATAGTATATTATGTTTGTTTTCTTAATTATCTATGCAATAAAAAATATCACGAAAATAAAAGTTTTCCAAATGCCATGCCAATTTAATATGATTTTTTCTGGAATATTTGAGAATATTTGGCACTGAGAATACAGCAGGGGGAGCAAGCACCTGGCCACGAGGGTCCAGGGCGCGCCCCGCTGCCTCGTGGGCCCATGGTGGCTCCCCTCCACTTATTCCTGCACCCACACACTCCATCTTCCTCCCAAAAAAATCACTACCTAGATCAAGCACGAGTTCTAGCTCGTTTGCTGCCATTTTCGATCTCCTTGCTCAAACTCCATTCACAAAACTGCTTTGGGGATTGTTCTTTGGTATGTGACTCCTCCAATGATCCAATTAGTTTTTGTTCTAGTGCTTTATTCGTTACAACTTCTTGCTGCTTAGGTGACCCTGTTCTTGATCTTGCATGTTAAATTTATGAGGTTCCAAGTAATTCTAATGCATGATAGAGGCTCTAGGCACTTGTGGGAGTAGTTTCTATCAATTATATTGAGTTTGGTTTACTTTTATTTTGAGCACTAAAAATTTCAGAAATTTTTCAAAGGAAGAAATATGTTCAGGAAAATGTACCAAGGTGGTTCTTCAAGGAAGAAAGGACCCAAGCTCGCAATGCGTGAGCAAGATGACAAACCACCAAGGGAAGCTGACGTGCGGCCTTGTGAGTGGCCGTCTGAGGATTTTATGATCAAAGTAGGCATCAAGGATGAATTTGATGTATGTGTGCATAATGCCGACCTTGAGGAATTCATGCAAGATAAGTGCCCTCAATACCAATACTTAACTGATTCATTTGTGAGAAGGTTTAAATTTACATCCTCGCGCAATTCTCAAAGTGTCCTGTTTGGTATTTATGATAAATCATATACCATGGACCTAGAAGATTTTACTACTGCTTGCAAACTCCCACAGTGGGGAAGTGTTAATGAACCTCGTAAATCTGAATATAAATACTTTCTTGCTAGTATTACTGTGGGAGAATCTAGATAAATAGCACAAGCTACCATAGAGAGCATTCATTTTCCTGCTATACATTATTTTGCTCTCTTCATTAGTAGATGCATTAATGGTAAAGATGAAGCATGTCACATGTGTGTTCCTGATCTTTGTGTTCTCAACAGTGCTGTATTAGGTGATAAACAATACAATCTGGGGGCAATTGTTGCACGTAGGTTGCATCATAATGGTTTAGCTGGAGACTTGTTTGGAGGAATTTATGCGACCTGTGTGGCTAATTATCTTGATATACCTATACATGAAAATGACACGGAGTTGGTTCCCGCTTATTTAGATTATAATGCCATGGTTAGTCATCATTTTCTTGAGAGAATGAACAATTCCTCCAGTATCGACTAATCTTTGATAGACGTCATGTTGTTCATATTACTCTCCCTGCTCCTACCCTTTTTGATTATCAGGCAAAAAGAAGATATGTTATAACCAGGGAATAGGCAAATGAGTACGGGAGAAGAGCGGAGGCAGCCCGCCGCCAGGCTGCAGCTCAGGAGGCAATGGCTGCTGCATCTCAGTACGACCCCAGTCACAACTATGAATATCAGCCAGGCTACCCATGGCCATAGACCAAATTAGGCCAAAAGCCTAAGCTTGGGGGAGTACGTATTCCTCACCGACTTTACATTCATGTTCACACACTCATTCTAGTGTCGGTGCTCATACTCTTTCATTGTACTATCCATGCTAGTTTAATCTTATTTTCCTGTTGTCTTCTTGTGTGTTAGATAAACCTTAAGAAAAACCAAAAAATATAGTTAGTTTAATTTCCATGCCTGTAGTAGTAATAAATAAAAGAAAAACCAAAAAAGATTTCTCGTTCTTCTTTTTGCTTGTTGGGAGCTTTCCCATGTAAATAGTTTTATTTCTTTTCTTCTCCTTTGAGCGTCGAGAGGAGAAGACCATTATGAAAATGTCTAAGTGGCTCTCATATGCATAATTGATTTACTTTGACCAAGAGCCCATATTACTTTGTCTTCTCCCTTGAAATGAATGCTCTTACAGATTCCAGCTTAGTCCAATGCACGTGCACTATTATTATTATCCACATTGTTCGATCGTGCAAGTGAAAGGCAATGATAATGATATATGATGAAATGACTGAGATAAGAGGAGCTGGTATAAACTCGACCTCTCTTGTTTTTGTAAATATGATTAGCTAATCGTTCCTGATTCAACCTGTTATGAATAAACATGTTTGCAATGACAATTAGAGATTATGGTTGCTTATGCCATGCTTAATTATCTATGAGTTTATAATGGTTTACCTTGCGTGCCAACATGCTATTAAAATGGCTGTGATGTGGTATGATAGGATGGTATCCTCCTTTGAATGAATTGAGTGACTCAACTTGGCACATGTTCACGCATGTAGTTGAAAAAGAATCAACATAGCCTCCATGATATTTATGTTCATGGTGGATTATATCCTACCCATGCTTGCACTTAGTGTCTATTAATTTTAATGCATGTTCATGACTGTTGTCGCTCTCTCAGTTGGTCACTCCCCAGTCTCTTTCTAGCCTTAACTTGTACTAAGCGGGAATACTGCTTGTGCATCCAAATTCCATAAACCCCCAAAGTTATTCCATATGAGTCCACCATACCTTCCTATATGCGGTATTTACCTGCCGTTCCAAGTAAATTTGTATGTGCCGAACTCCAAACCTTCAAATAAAATTCTGTTTTGTATGCTCGAACAGCTCATGTATCAACTAGGGATGTCTGTATCTTCCATGCTAGGAGGGTTATTCTCAAGAGGAGTGGACTCCGCTCCTCATTCACGAGAAAATGGCTGGTCATCGGGATGCCCAGTCCCATGCTCAAATCCAATCAAAATAATTAAACAAAACTCCCCCAGGATTGTTGTTAGTTGGAGGCACCCGTTGTTTCGGGCAAGCCATGGATTCATGATTGTTGGTGGAGGGGGAGTATAAAACTTTACCATTCTGTTTGGGAACCTCCTATAATGTGTGTAACATGGAAGATATCGAGATCTCTCAGTTGTTATGTTGACAATGAAAGTATACCGCTCAAAATGCTATTATCTCTGTTTAAAAAATCAAGCTCTGGCACCTCTACAAATCCCTGCTTCCCTCTGCGAAGGGCCTATCTATTTACTTTTATGTTGAGTCATCACCCTCTTATTAAAAAGCACCCGCTGGAGAGCACCGCTGTCATTTAAATGCATTAATATTAGTTTATATTGGGTATGACTATGACTATATCTCTTTTACCATGAATTACAAGTTTAGTCAGTCCTTGATCTTTAAAGGTGCTCTGCATTTATGTTTTGCGGTCTTAGAAAGGGCTAGTGAGATACCATCTTGTTATATCATATTATGATTGTTTTGAGAAAGTGTTGTCATCCGAGTTTTATTATTATTGCTCGCTAGTTGATTATGCCATTGATATGAGTAAACATGAGACCTAAGTGTTATTGTGAATGTGGTTAGTCATAATCTTTGCTGAAAACTTGAGTGCTAGCCTTACATATTTACAACAACAAGAGCAAATAGAGTTTGTAAAAGTTTTTCTTTATCACTTTCAGTTTATCAACTGAATTGCTTGAGGACAAGCAAAGGTTTAAGCTTGGGGGAGTTGATACATCTCCGTCGTATCTACTTTTCCAAACACTTTTGCCCTTGTTTTGGACTCTAACTTGCATGATTTGAATGGAACTAACCCAGACTGACGCTGTTTTCAGCAGAACTGCCATGGTGTTATTTTTGTGCAGAAATAAAAGTTCTCGGAATGACCTGCAAATCCACGGATGCACTTTTCAGAATTAATAAAAAATACTGGCGAAAGAATTAATGTCAGGGGGGCACACCCTGGTCACGAGGGTGGGGGTGCGCCCCCTCCCCTAGGGCGCGCCCCTGCCTCCTGGCCCCCTGGACGTCCATCGACCTCAACTCCAACTCCATATATTTGCTTTCGCGGAGAAAAAAATAAGAGAAGAAGGGCTCATCGCATTTTATGATACAGAACCGCCGCCAGGCCCTAAAACCTCTCGGGAGGGCTGATCTGGAGTCCGTTTGGGGCTCCGGAGAGGGGAATCCGTCGCCGTCATCATCAACCATCCTCCATCACCAATTTCATGATGCTCACCGCCGTGCGTGAGTAATTCCATTGTAGGCTTGCTGGACGGTGATGGGTTGGATGAGATTTGCCATGTAATTAAGTTAGTTTTGTTAGGGTTTGATCCCTAGTATCCACTATGTTCTGAGATTGATGTTTCTATGCCTTTGCTATGCTTAATGCTTGTCACTAGGGCCCGAGTGCCATGATTTCAGATCTGAACCTATTATGTTTCCATGAATATATGTGAGTTCTTGATCCTATCTTGCAAGTCTATAGTCACCTATTATGTGTTATGATCCGTTAACCCCGAAGTGAGAATAATCGGGATACTTACCGGTGATGACCGTAGTTTGAGGAGTTCATGTATTCACTAAGTGTTAATGCTTTGGTCCGGTACTATATTAAAAGGAGGCCTTAATATCCCTTAGTTTCCATTAGGACCCCGCTGCCACGGGAGGGTAGGACAAAAGATGTCATGCAAGTTCTTTTCCATAAGAACGTATGACTATATTCGGAATACATGCATACATTACATTGATGAACTGGAGCTAGTTCTGCGTCAGCCTATGTTATAACTATTACATGAGGAATCGCATCCGACATAATTATCCATCACTGATCCAATGCCTACGAGCTTTTCACCTATTGTTCTTTGCTTAGTTACTTTGCCGTTACCACTGTTACAATTACTACAAAATTGCTACTGTTACTTTTGCTATCATTACCATAACTTCCATACTACTTTGCTACTAAATACTTTCCTGCAGATACTAAGTTATCCAGGTGTGGTTGAATTGACAACTCAACTGCTAATACTCGAGAATATTCTTTGGCCCCCCTTGTGTCGAATCAATAAATTTGGGTTCAATACTCTACCCTTGAAAATTGTTGCGATCCCCTATACTTGCGGGTTATCATATGGTACGTCCACGTTGATGAACACTTCAACCCATAGAGGGTAACTGTTGCGCGATTCCACAAAGGGCTCCACCCAGAAGGGCCCATGAAGAAGCAACCTTGTTTATGCCATCATGGCTTTCCGCCACGAAGGACTAGCTTCACTCGGGGTAGATCTTCATGAAGTATGCGATCTTCTTGCCCTTACAAACTCCTTGGTTCAACTCCACCAGCTTTGGAGGCTCCCAAGTGACACCTGACCAATCTAGGCGACACCACTCTCCAAAAGGTAATAGGTGTTGTCGTTGATGATGAACTCATTGCACTTGTGCTTCAAAAGATAGCCTTATCAACACTCAATCACTCTCTCATAGATTTGGCATGGTAGTAGAAAAAGGATTGGAGTGTAAAGCAACTTGAGGGGGCTAGAAATCAAGGATCAAAGGTTGGGGTGGAATCCCCTTGATGTCCCTTAGTAGAAATGATGTCTCCCGCATTCTATCCCCGTCCCGATGTGCGTCTAGTATCATCAGCGGGCATGTGGAGGTGTGTCTTCAATGGATCTCGCGGGATACGGTCGGTGCTGGTCTTTGGTGAATCTGTTTGGATCCGGTCTTCGTTCGTCTTTGTTTGGGTGTTTACAGGTTTGATCCTTCTGATCTACGAGTTTCTTTATTGGTGATGGTTGTTACTTTGTTGCGCTGGTCCTATGGGGCCTTAGCACGACGACTTTCTGACTGTCTACTACAACAAGGTTTGCTCGGCACCAGTGAGAGAGGGGCGATGATGGAGGCGCGCCTTTGGGTCGCTCTAGTGCTTGTAGTCATCGCTAGGTGGTCCACAGACATGGTTTAATTTTTATTACCTCTATTGTTTTTTGTACTGCCATCATTGAAGATGAATAAATTGGAAGTTTTTCACAAAAAAAGAAAGACTATCACATTTGTTTTCAATAGTTTGTTAGCTTTTGATTTGTTTCTCCCTCAAAAAATACTTTTGATTTGTTTCGTTTATATTTTTCAAGGGACTCAAATTTGTTCGAGTCATGCATACATGTTGAATTTGTGTTTCTACAGTGCTAACACCTTTTATTTTAAATATGGCAGACCCTTGTACTCCCTGGAATTCATACATTCATCTTCAAGTATGTAGAGTTAATTAATGCGACCCATTTGATTTCGTGAATAAAGTGTATGACTTTTTTAGAAGAGAAAATTATCATATGCCCCTTTTTATGCCATGATACACTAATTGGAGGATCCCATATAGTAATCTTTTTTGCACAATAGAAAGCATCAAACACATTAACGTACGCGACTATGTCGCCTCCTGACGATGTCCACTTCATCACAGGTACGACAAAAAAATCGGATCAAGCTAGCGAACGGGGTGGGCAGGAGCGCAAATAGATCGATTGGTTGGCCAGTCGTTGGCTTATCTCGTGCGGTCGTGCCTCATTTTTTAATCCCATCCGCATATCCTCTCTCCTTCTTTCTACCCAGCGGCTAGGGTTTCTGTCGTCCTGGCTGCCACCGCCTCCACCACCATTCCGGCTCAAAGGTCAGTAGTGCAGCTATCTACTTGCTCACGCTTGCAGCTTCACCATCTCCCTCCCTTTGAATCAGACTCTGCCTCCTCTGCTCCCCTTCCTCACAGCCTGGTGTTCCCTTTGCCTCCATCCCCATGCTTGCAACGGTGACCCAAGGAGGAGCTCTAGACTCGGTTGGAGGAGCTCGAGCAGCGGTGGTGTTCCACGTGCCATCACCGTCTTCCTCGGAAGGACCAGCACGGGCCGTAGGCCGATGCCGCCGCGGGGAGGCCCCGCCGCGTGCCCGAGGAGGAGTTCTAGGAGGTGGAGGGTGACATGGATTTCGAGGCCGACTTCGGGGGGTTCCTGGAGGTGGAGGAGCCCGGGGAGTCCGACAGCGAGGCCAAGCCCTTCCCCATCCGCACGAGCGACTTCTTCGGAGGTAAAGAACGGATCCGTGTCGGCCGCGAGTCGATTTAGGTGGTTTTGTTGCTCTGCTCTGAGATGAATACCCGGTTTCTTCGGCCCGTCCTAAGATAGATAGATCCGGCGTTTGGGTCGCCGGTTGGGAGATCCGTTGAATTGCCTGCTCTAGTCAGGATTTGGGGGATTGATTTGGGTTCTTAAGTCGGTTGATGGTTGGAATCGCAGGATTAGCTAGCTGTATTCTTGATTTGTGCTAAATTTCTGCAAATGCTCGATGATGTCTACTACACAACCTTCTTCTTGTAGAAGTTGTTGGGCCTCCAAGTGCATAGGTTTGTAGGACAGTAGCAAATTTCCCTCAAGTGGATGACCTAAGGTTTATCAATCCGTGGGAGGCATAGGATGAAGATGGTCTCTCTTCAACAACCCTGCAACCAAATAACAAAGAGTCTCTTGTGTCCCCAACACACCCAATACAATGGTAAATTGTATAGGTGCACTAGTTCGGCGAAGAGATGGTGTTACAAGTGCAATATGGATGGTAAATATAGGTTTTTGTAATCTGAAAATATAAAAACAGCAAGGTAGCAAGTAACAAAAGTGAGCGAAAATGGTATTGCAATGCTTGGAAACAAGGCCTAGGGTTCATACTTTCACTAGTGCAAGTTCTCTCAACAATAATAACATAATCGGATCATATAGAAATCCCTCAACGTGCAACAAAGAGTCACTCCAAAGTCACTAATAGCGGCGAACAAACGAAGAGATTAGTGTATGGTACGAAGCCACCTCAAAGTTATTCTTTTCGATCAATCCATTGGGCTATTCCTATAAGTGTCACAAACAGCCCAAGAGTTCGTAGTAAAATAACACCTTAAGACACACATCAACAAAAACCCTAATGTCACCTCAAGTATCCGTGGGTTTGATTATATGATATGCATCACACAATCCCAGATTCATCTATTCAAACCAACACAAAGAACTTCAAAGATTGCCCTAAAGATTCTACCGGAGAGTCAATACAAAAACATGTGCCAACCCCTATGCATAAGTTCACAACATCACAGAACCCGCAAGTTGATCACCAAAACATACATCAAGTAGATCACGTGATATCCCATTGTCACCATAGATAAGCACATGCAAGACATGCATCAAGTGTTCTCAAATCCTTAAAGACTCAGTCCGATAAGATAACTTCAAAGGGAAAACTCAATTCATTACAAGAAGGTAGAGGGGGAGAAACATCATATGGTCCAACTATAATAGCAAAGCTCGCGATACATCAAGATCGTGCCAAATCAAGAACACGAGAGAGAGAGAGATAGATAGATAGAGAGAGAGAGAGAGAGATCAAACACATAGCTACTGGTACAAACCCTCAGCTCCGAGGGTGAACTACTTACTCCTCATCATGGAGAGCGTCGGGATGATGAAGATGGCCACCGATGATGGATCCCCCCTCCGGCAGGGTGCCAGAATAGGGTCTCGATTGGTTTTTCATGGTTTTGGAGGCTCGCGGTGGCGGAACTCCTGATCTTGGTTCTGTTCTGGAAGTTTGGGGATATATAAGAGGTGTTGGCGTTGGGAAAAAGTCAGGGGGTCCCTGAGTCAGTCGCGAGGTAGGGGGCGCGCCCTCCACCCTTGTGGGTGACTCGGGACTCTTCTGGTCCATCTCCAATGCTCCATGGGCTTCTTCTGGTCCAAAAATAGCTCCGTAAATTTTCAGGTCAATTGGACTCCGTTTGGTATTCTTTTTCTGCGGAACTCAAAAACAAGGAAAAAAACAGAAACTTGCACTGGGCTCTAAGTTAATAAGTTAGTCCCAAAAATCGTATAAAATAGTGTACAAATGCATATAAAACATCCAAGATGGATAATATAATAGCATGGAACAATCAAAAATTATATATACGTTGGAGACGTATCAAGCATCCCCAAGCTTAATTTCTGCTCGTCCTCGAGTAGGTAAATGACAAAAACAGAATTTTTGATGTGGAATGCTACCTAACATATTTATCCATGTAATCTTCTTTATTGTGGCAAGAATATTCAGATCTGAAACATTCAAAACAAAAGTCTAAAATTGACATAAAAACGATAATTCTTCAAGCATACTAACAAGGCAATTATGTCTTCTCAAAATAACATGGCCAAAGAAAGCTTATCCCTACTATATCATATAGTCTGGCTATGCTCCATCTTCATCACATAAAATATACAAATCATGCACAACCCCGGTTTCAGCCAAGCAATTGTTTCATACTTTAGTATTCTCAAACTTTTTCAACTTTCACGCAATACATGAGCGTGAGCCATGGACATAGCACTATAAGTGGAATAGAATATGGTGGTTGTGGAGAAGACAAAAGAAGGAGATAGTCTCACATCAACTAGGTGTATCAACGGGCTATGGAGATGCCCATCAATAGATATCAATACGACTGAGTAGGGATTTCCATGCAACGGATGCACTAGAGCTATAAGTTTATGAAAGCTCAAAAAGAAACTAAGTGGGTGTGCATCCAACTTGCTTGCTCATGAAGACCTAGGGCGATTTGAGGAAGCCCATGATTGGAATATACAAGCCAAGTTCTATAATGAAAATTCCCACTAGTATATGAAAGTGATATCATAGGAGACTCTCTATCATGAAGGTCATGGTGCTACTTTGAAGCACAAGTGCGGTAAAAGGATAGTAGCATTGCCCCTTCTCTCTTTTTCTCTCATTTTTTTGTTTTTTTTTGTTTTTTTGGGGCTTCTCTTTTTTGCCTCTTTTTTTAATTTTTCATCCAGAGTCTCATCCCGACTTGTGGGGGAATCATAGTCTCCATCATCCTTTCCTCACTGGGACAATGCTCTAATAATGAAGATACTCACACTTTTATTTACTTACAACTCAAGAATTAGAACAAAAATATGACTCGATGTGAATGCCTCCGGCAGTGTACCGGGATGTGCAATGAATCAGAGTGACATGTATGAAAGAATTATGAAAAGTGGCTTTGCCACAAATACGATTTCAACTACATGATCATGCAAAGCAATATGACAATGATGAAGCATGTCATAATAAATGAAACTATGAAAAGTTGCATGGCAATATATCTCGGAATGACTATGGAAATGCCATAATAGGTAGGTATGGTGGGTGTATGGTACCGGCGAAACTTGCGCGACACGAGAGATGCTAGCAACGGTGGAAGGGTGAGGGTGTGTATAATCTATGGACTCAACATTAGTCATAAAGAACTCACATACTTATTGCAAAAATCTATTAGTCATCTAAACCAAGCACTTCACGCATGCTCCTAGGGGAAGGGTTGGTAGGAGTTAACCATCGCGCGATCCCGACCTCCACACAAAGGATGAGAATCAAAAAATACCTCATGCTCCAACTTCGTTACATAGCGGTTCACCATAGGTGCATGCTACGAGAATCACAAACCTCAACACAAGTATTTCTCAAAATCATAGTTACTCTACTAGCATGACTCTAATATCACCATCTTCATATCTCAAAAAAATCATAAAGAATCAAACTTCTCATAGTATTCAATGCAGTTTATATGAAAGTTTATTATATCCCCCTTGGATGCCTATCATATTAGGACTAAATTCATAACCAAAGCAAATTACCATGCTGTTTAAGACTCTCAAAATAAAATAAGTGAAGCATGAGAGTTCATCAATTTCTTTAAAATAAAATCACCGCCGTGCTCTAAAAAGATATAAGTGAAGCACTAGAGCAAATGACAAACTACTCCAAAAGATATAAGTGAAGATCAATGAGTAGTTGAATAATTATGTAACTATGTGAAGATTCTCTAATATTTAAGAAATTTAGGTCTTGGGATATTTCATTCAAACATCAAGCAAAGCAAAGTAAAATAAAATGACGCTCCAAGCAAAACACATATCATGTGGTGAATAAAAATATAGCTCCAAGTAAAGTTACCGATGAACGAAGAAGAAAAAGGGGATGCCATCCGGGGCATCCCCAAGCCTAGTTGCTTGGCTATCCTTGAATTCTTGGGGTGCCTTGGGCATCCCCAAGCTTAGGCTATTGACACTCCTTATTCCATAGTCCATTGAATCTTTGCCCAAAACTTAAAAACTTCACAACACAAAACTCAACAGAAAACTCGTAAGCTCTGTTAGTATAAGAAAATAAAATCACCACTTAGGTACTGTTGTGAACCCATTCTAAATTCATATTTATGTAATATTTACTGTATTCCAACTTCTCTATGGTTCATACCCTCCGATACTACTCATAGATTCATCAAAATAAGCAAACAACACATAGAAAACAGAATCTGTCAAAAACAGAACAGTCTGTAGTAATCTGTAACTCTCGAATACTTCTGTAACTCTACAAATTCTGAAAAAATTAGATATACCTGAGAAATTTGTGCACCAATCCATAGAAAAATGAATCAGTTCAAAATCACATTTCAATAAGATTCTGGAAATTATTTACTAACCGCAAAAGTTTCTGATTTTCAGCAGGATCAACACAACTATCACCACAAGCTATTCTAAAGGCTTTACTTGGCACTTTATTGAAACAAAATCTATAAAACATGATTAATACAGTAGCATAATCATGTGAACACACAAAAACAGTAGGGGTAAATGTTGGGTTGTCTCCCAGCAAACGCTTTTATTTAATGCCTTTTTAGCTAGGCATGATGATTTCAATGATGCTCACATAAAAGATAGGAATTGAATCACAAAGAGAGCATTATGAAGAATTTGACTAACACTTTTAAGTCTAACCCACTTCCTATGCATCGGTATTTTGTGATCAAACAACTTATAGGAACAAGAATCAACTAGCATAGGAAGGCAAAACAAGCATAACTTCAAGATTTTCAACACATAGAGCAGAAACTTGATAGTATTGCAATTCCTACAAGCATATATTCCTCCCTCATAGTAATTTTCAGTAGCATCATGAATGAATTCAACAATATAACTATCACATAAAGCATTATTTTCATGATGCACAATCATACAATTTTTATTACTCTCCACATAAGCAAATTTCTTCTTATGAATAGTAGTGGGAGCAAAGTCAACAAAATAACTATCATGTGAGGCATAATTCAATTGAAAATTAAAATCAAGATGACACGTTTCATGGTTATCATTATTCTTTATAGCATAGTTGTCATCACAATAATCATCATAGATAGCAACTTTGTTCTCATAATCAATTGGAACCTCTTCCGAAATAGTGGATTTGTCACTAAATAAAGTCATGACCTCTCCAAATCCACTTTCATAATTATCATAATAAGATTCAACACCCTCCAAAATAGTGGGATCATTACTTCATAAAGTTGACACTCCTTCAAACCCACTTTCATCAATATAATAATCATAAATAGGAGGCATGCTTTCATCATAATAAATATTCTCATCAAGACTTGGGGGACTAAAAATATCATCTTCATAAAACATAACATCCCCATGCTTGTGGCTTTGCATATCGTTAGCATCATGAATATTCAGCTAATTCATACTAAAAACATTTCAATCAAGCTCATCATACAAAGATTTTATGCCAAACATTTTAATGCATTCTTCTTCTAACACTTCGGCACAATTTTCTTCGGCACAATCTTCTAACACTTAAGGCAACCTCAATTCCATTTTTTGTGGATTTCTTTTATAAACTAAACCAGTGATAAAACAACAAACTAAAAGATTCAATTTCAAGATCTAAAGATATACCTTCAAGCACTAACCTCCCCGGCAACGGCGCCAGAAAAGAGCTTGATGTCTACTACACAACCTTCTTCTTATAGACGTTGTTGGGCCTCCAAGTGCAGAGGTTTGTAGGACAGTAGCAAATTTCCCTCAAGTGGATGACCTAAGGTTTATCAATAAATGGGAGGTGTAGGATGAAGATGGTCTCTCTCAAACAACCTTGCAACCAAATAACAAAGAGTCACTTGTGTCCCCAACACACCCAATACAATGGTAAACTATATAGGTGCACTAGTTCGGCGAAGAGATGGTGATACAAGTGCAATATGGATGGTAGATATAGGTTTTTGTAATCTGAAAATATAAAAACAGCAAGGTAGCAGGTAACAAAAGTGAGTGAAAATGGTATTGCAATGCTTGGAAACAAGGACTAGGATTCATACTTTCACTAGTGCAAGTTCTCTCAACAATAATAACATAATCGGATCATATAACAATCCCTCAACGTGTAACAAAGAGTCACTCCAAAGTCTCTAATAGCGGCGAACAAACGAAGAGATTGTTGTAGGGTACAAAACCACCTCAAAGTTATTCTTTCCGATCAATCCATTGGGCTATTCCTACAAGTGTCACAAACAGCCCTAGAGTTCGTAGTAAAATAACACCTTAAGACACACATCAACGAAAATCCTAATGTCACCTAGATACTCCAATGTCACCTCAAGTATCCATGGGTTTGATTATACGATATGTATCACACAATCTCAGATTCATCTATTCAAACCAACACAAAGAACTTCAAAGAGTGCCCCAAAGATTCTATCAGAGAGTCAAGACGAAAACGTGTGCCAACCCCTATGCATAAGTTCACAAGGTCACAGAACCCGCAAGTTGATCACCAAAACATACATCAAGTAGATCACGTGAATATCCCATTGTCACCACAGATAAGCACATGCAAGACATACATCAAGTGTTCTCAAATCCTTGAAGACTCAATCCGATAAGATAACTTCAAAGGGATAACTCAATCCTTTACAAGAAGGTAGAGGGGGAGAAACATCATACGATCCAACTATAATAGCAAAGCTCGTGATACATCAAGATCGTGCCAAATCAAGAACACGAGAGAGAGAGAGAGAGAGAGATAGATAGAGAGAGAGAGATCAAACACATAGCTACTGGTACATACCCTCAGCCCCAAGGGTGAACTACTCCCTCCTCGTCATGGCAATCATAATCATACAGGCTAGACTCTTATGATTTTAGCCATTATGATCTCGTGGTAGATCAACTCTTGTAATATTCATATTCATCAAGATCAATCAAGCAGGAAGTAGGGTATTACCTCCATAGAGAGGGCCCGAACCTGGGTAAACATCGTGTCCCCCGCCTCCTGTTACCATCAACCTTAGACGCACAGTTGGGACCCCCTACCCGAGATCTGCCGGTTTTGACACCGACATTGGTGCTTTCATTGAGAGTTCCGTTGGGTCGTCACCAAAAGGTTTGATGGCTCCATCAATCATCTACAACAATGCAGTCCAGGGGGAGGTTTTCCTCCTTGGACAGATCTTCGTATTCGGCGGCTTCGCACTACGGGCCAACTCGTTTGGCCATGTAGACCAGATCGACAGCTACGCCGCTGGCCATCAGGTCAGGTTTGGAAGCTTGAATTACGTTGCCGATATTCGCGGAGACTTGATCTTCGACAGATTCAAGCCTATGACAGCCGCTCCCTGCCACCACGATGAACATGACCTGAATCTGTCATCGGACCGTGCCCAGGAGATAGCACCTGTAACTACTCTGGCCCTAGATCTGGAGCAGATTGCGTCGTCCAAGGACGGGAAGCTCAACCCTGCCGTGGAAGCCGCAGACTTAGCGGCGTTAGAGCCGCACACAGATCCGACCTCGAGCGGGGCATGTGTCACCAGAACCTCAGATTCGTCTCTGGCCATAGGTTCCGAACCGCGTGTATCCACGCCCATCGAACCTGATCAGGCGTCGATCGTTGAGTTCAGCTCCACGGACATCTTTCGACACTCACCTTTAGGAGATGTGCTAAACTCATTAAAAGCCCTCTCCTTATCAGGGGACTCTCAGCCGAACTATATCCGTTTTGGATTGGATGCTGATGGCAGAGATATCTGCTACCCACCCACCACCCACTTCGTAGCCAGTGTCGAGGACTTAACCGACATGCTCGATTTCGACTCCGAAGACATCGATGGTATGGACGACGATGCCGGAGAGGAGCAGGCACAAAAACCACCGCCTACAGGCGCTGGACATCCACCTCCTCGTATGACATATACATGGTGGACACACCCAAAGAGAACAACGGCGACAATAAAAACGATCCAGTCGGGGATAAGCCTCCTGAGAAACAACCAAAGCGCCGACATCAGCGGCGCCGCTCTAGACCACGCCATGGAAAAAACATCAATATCGGCACAGGAGAAAATAATACTCTGGACGATGCCGAAGACAACGAAGACCCCGTTGAGCCAACTTCCGAACATGATGAACGGGAGGATGGGCGAGTCAGCCCTAATGAATAGGCCGTTAATGAAGACTCGGAGGACAGTAATTATCTTCCACCCTCCGAGGATGAGGCGAGCCTCGGCGATGAAGATATATCATGCTTGAGGAGCCCGTCGATCAGGAGCGCTTTAAGAGCCGGCTAATAGCCACTCCAAGGAGCCTGAAAAAGAAGCAGCAGCAGCTTCAAGCTGATCAAGATCTACTCAATGACAGATGGACTAATGTCCTGGCAGCTGAGGAATACAACCTCGAGCGCCCAACCAAAAGTTACCCAAAATGCAATTTGTTACCCAATTCGATGACGAGGCGCTGGAGCCCGTCCTACCAGCTCATAATGCGGCTGACCGACCACCACGTGGCCGGGACAAAGTGGCAACTCAAGTCGAACACCAGCCTGCACTACCTCACAGTAAAAACAGAGACACAACAGCTCGGGGATATACATATGACCTGCGGCATGACCTGGAAAATAGAGCAGGTCAGACCAGATCGATCTATGGATCGCGGGGGCGTGCCCCGATGCACGACGATGATCATCCGGCCGGACGTGGCAAACATAACCACGCCCGAGACGAAAACCGCAGACGAACTCCATCCGAGCTAGGCCGCGACTTGGCCCGGTATAGAGGCGCCGCACACCCCCTCTGCTTCACTAATGAACTAATGGGACATGAATTCCCAGAAGGCTTCAAAACTATGAACATCGAATCATATGATGGGACAACAGACCCCGCGGTATGGATTGAGGATTTTCTCCTCCATATTCACATGGCCCACGGTGATGACCTTCACGCCATCAAATACCTCCCGCTAAAACTCAAGGGACCTGCTCGGCACTGGTTGAACAGTTTTCCAGAAAACTCAATTGGCAGCTGGGAGGACCTGGAAGACGCCTTCCTCGACAACTTCCAAGGTACATATGTCTGACCTCGAGATGCCGACGACTTAAGTCACATAGTTCAACAGCCCGGAGAGTCAGCCAGGAAATTATGGACTAGGTTCTTAACTAAAAAGAACCAGATCGTTGATTGTCTGGATGCCGAAGCCCTAGCGGCCTTTAAACATATCATCCATGACGAATGTCTCGCCCAACACCTCGGCCAAGAAAAACCGAAGTCTATGGCAGCCCTCACGACGAAATGACTCGCTTCTGCGTGGGCGAAGATAGTTGGCTAGCCCGTAGCAATAACAATACAAGCAAACTTGGTACTTCTGAAGCCAGAAATAGCAACGGCAAACCCCGACGCAACAGGTACAAGTGTCGAAGCAATGGTGACAACATCGAGGACACGATGGTAAATGCCGGATTCAGTGGCTCTAAGTCCGGTCAGCGGAAGAAGCCATATAAAAGAAACAATCCAGGCTCGTCCAGCTTGGACAACATACTCGATCGCCCATGTAAAATCCATGGCACTCCTGATAAACCAGGCAATCATACCAACAGAGAGTGTTGGGTTTTTAAATAGGCCGGCAAGTTAAATGCCGAGAATAAGGAGAAGGGGTCACAAAGCAAGGACGATGACGAGGAGCCCCGGCCACCGAACAAAGGGGGACAAAAGAAGTCCCCCCCAAGTTAAAACAGTGAACATGATATACGCACCCATATCCCCAAGAGGGAGCGCAAGCACGCACTCGGGAATGTCTACGCGATGGAGCCAGTTGCTGCAAAGTTCAACCCATGGTCGTCCTGCCCGATCACTTTCAATCGCAGGGACCATCCGACCAGTATCTGTCATGGCGGTTCAGCCGCACTGGTCCTCGACCCAATCATTGATGGATTCCATCTCACACGAGTCCTCATGGACGGTGGCAGCAGCCTGAACATGCTCTATCAGGATATAGTGCGCAAAATGGGTATTGATCCCTCAAGAATCAAGCCCATAAAAACCACCTTTAAAGGAGTCATACCAGGTGTAAAGGCCCGCTGTACGGGCTCAATCACACTGGAAGTGGTCTTCGAATCCCCAGATAACTTACAAAGCAAAGAGTTGATCTTTGATATCGTCCCCTTCCGCAGTGGCTATCACGCACTGCTCGGACAAACCGCATTCGCTCGATTCAATGTGGTACCACACTACGCTTATCTCAGGCTCAAGATGCCTGGACCGCACGGTGTCATAACAGTCAATGGAAACACGAAACGCTCCCTCCGTGCCGAGGAGCACACCGTTGCCCTTGCAGCAGAAGCACAGAGCAGCCCTTACAGGCAGAACCTTAATCCAGCGGCCAAGCTTCCGGGCATTGTCAAACAAGTCTGAACTACTCTGCAGCAGGACAGTCTAGCTCGTCAAGAGCCTGACTAGCAATTCGGCCTCCGTCCCAGTCACGACCAAACATCGGCATTCGTACCGTGCGTACATAATTATGCACTCAAAATACCATGGGCATAGATAGAGGCACAACCAGATCATGGTCCATAATACGGCTCAACCTCCCCTGGACCCACATACTTTCACTTTTTGTTTTTTCTTTACATGTTTCTTTTTCCAGGCCTTTCCTGGTGGCGTGGTCATCGGTCCTTTCAAAGGATATACACATACCAAGGCAGGAAGCAGTATGGACGTTTGAGGGAATCTCTAGATGTTCTTGTCAATGATCATTCTACCTACCTTCGGGACTCGCACGCAGCTCCCCCTGGTCTTGGCAGGTTAATCAGCTATATTGTTTATCACACTATTTGTACAAATACGCTTTGACGTATTAATCAAATTACAATAAAAACAGTTTGCGGCCCAATTTATGTGGCATTAACTTGCTTTTTCATTTTATTCTATTATTCTTATCGATTGCACCCGTACACTTTGGCACGCTTTAAATTTGCCAGGGGCTTCATTACGCCCCATAATACGACAACAAAGTCCAAACACTTTTTTATAGTATAGTTCAGCACCCCGAATTGTAGCATTATATGCATCGGCTCCGAATCATGTCTTTGGTCAATAGTTGGGTTGCCCGGCTCCTGTGCTTACTACCTTACGTTCCGCTATATCAGCTAGGGTAGTAAAGGGAGAACTACTGCGATTGTGTCCTGGTTCATCCGGATGAGCACCTCAGTAGAGAAAGCCAAAAACTGACTGTCATGATGCAGTGTGAGCCGGTCAGCTGTTCGATAGGTCACAAATCTTTTGAGATTTTTTCCGCATTATGCGATGGATCGGTTTTTATCCGATCAGGTGTTTATAGTACCCCAAGTCCGGACTTACGAATACTAGGGGCAGCGCCTAACTTTTTATTGTCAAACTCCTATGGCTAAGTGAGGGTGATAAATCCACATAGTCCGATTGCCTGGTTCGTTGCGCTAAACACCTCCTTTAAGGACCAAACTCTGGAGTAAAGAGTGTTTAGATTCATCCCGAACACCCCTGTACTTCCTACGCGGGGGCTGAAGCCGATGACTGGCCAACTCTCGGATTTAACACAATGGCCGCACAGGAGGTAAAATTTTAAATAACAAGAATTATATTACATAACGGTTCTGTTCCATAATACAGGAAGGGACAATATGAATGACTTCATTCAAAGATAATATCCTTTGAACACTGCCCCTCCACAATGCAGGATCCCTTCAGGACATCTTCAAAATACCGTTCAGGTGTGTGGTGCTCCTTGCCCGCGGGCGGTCCCTCGGTCGCAAGCTTCACGACGCCCATCTTTGCCCACTGTATCTTGACTCGGGTGAAGGCCATTCGCACGCCTTTGATGCAGACCGACCGCTTGAGGGCAGGCTTTGACCAGCCGCTTCACGAGCCCGAAGTAGCTGCTGGGTATGGCTTCGGTAGGCCACATCCGGATTATTAAATCCTTCATGGCTAGTTCGGCCACCCTATGTAGTTCGACCAGCTGTTTTAGCTGAGCGCTAAAGGGCACTAGATGTTTTGGCGCAAGATACTGCGACCAAAACAGCTTCTCCGTGGAGCTCCCCACTTTGGCTTGGAAGAACTCCGTAGCGTCTGAAATGCTGCGCGGCAGATCCGCAAACGCCCCTAGAGAACTCCAAATCCGGGTTAGTAAGAGGAACCTTTTCTTCACATATTTGCTCTGCATAATAAAGGCCTTACCCTCCGCGATTTTTCTGGCCTCCTGGACTTCCTGGAGGGTGCCCTGGGCTTCAACCCAGGCATCATGTGCACTTTGGCGAGCCTTGGCAAGTTTGATCTCTTGATCCGCAATGTAGCGCTCCAAGGACTCACATTTCTTCATGGTGTCCTGGAGCTCCTGATGGACCTCAACGACCCTAGCCTCATGCTTTCACGGGCGGCTTTTTCCTTGGCCGCTCTCTCCTCGGCCTTGGCTAGCGCCTTCTTGAGGGTCTCCACCTCGGTCGCCGCTCCTAATGAATATCATGGCACTTTAGTCAGCACAAATCATTCATCCTTCCTGAATATAGACAAGGTTATTGCATACCTTGATTGTCTTCCAGCTGTTTCTTCACACGGCGAGCTCTTCCTCGGTCCACTCCAGACTCTGCTTCAGTCCGGAGACCTCAGCAGCATGAGAGATCGCAGCTAGCAACGACGCCTGCTTATTCATATAGACATGTCAGGTTGGTCTCCTGCGAAAATTATTTGATCCTCTGTTTGGCTTTTCTTTTCGAACACCAGACAGAGTCTCATGGGCTACTGTCTATATTGTGACATTCTTTTTACATAATTGCGTTGTTTACCTCAAAGCCTGTTAGAAAGCTTGTGCAGGCTTCAGTCAGTCTGCCCTTTGCAGACTGAATCTTCTCAACCACCATACCCATAAGGGTACGGTGTTCCTCAACAATGGAAGCACTTCGCAGCGCTTCCATTAGAGTGTCCGGCGCCTCTGGCTGGACAGAGGTCACCGGCGGAATTTGCGCGCCTCCTCCTTTTGAAGGAGGCTGCTGGCCAGGTTCCGGAGCCGCATAGGTCTCTGGGACCGTATTCGGCTGGGGGCCGAACTGAATGTGGCCCCCATCACCAGTCTCCATGGGGATTTGCTCCCCCATATGTCCGGCGGCTAAGGTTTCACCATCCGGCATCGCCCTGACGGCCTCCTGAGTCTCTCCCTGGCCTAGGGTCCTTCGGGACAACAACTCCGTGTCATCTGTGGCCTTGGGAGAAGATGCCATCAGAGGGGACCCGGTGTCCATCACCTTCGGGTCTAGCGAATTCCCCGTTGATGAGGATCACTGGAGGATAGAACAGGCCGGGCTGCAGCACATGATTTGACATGTTAAAATCATAAAGGAAAAAGGCCGGACATATGAGTGCATCTTCGAGTACTTACGGTGCGGCCAGGGGCTTATCCCTCGGGCACCATTCCGAGCTGCTATCGGTGTCCGCTGTGGATTTGTTCGAGAGGGAAGCCTTCCCCTTCTTGGACGCTTCGGCCTCCAGACGCGTGGAGGCCGTTGACGGTGTCCTGGACTAGTGGGTACTCAACGCGTCGTCTCCCAATCAGTTGGATTGGGCCGAGGACCCCCATGGCCGTATACTCATGGGCCAATCCGGACAGCTGCCGCATATAAGGAAGAATCAACAAGACTTGGCGATCAAGACAAGGACTCCTCCCCCACCGGCGTATTCGGCTAGGACTCTTGTTATCCTAGGCCTCTGGTGCATTATATAAACCGGGGCCAGGCTAGTCGATAGACATATACAACAACAATCATACCATAGGCTAGCTTCTAGGGTTTAGCCTCTCTGATCTCGTGGTAGATCAACTCTTGTACTACCCATATCATCAATATTAATCAAGCAGGACGTAGGGTTTTTACCTCCATCAAGAGGGCCCGAACCTGGGTAAACATTGTGTCCCTTGCCTCCTGTTACCATTGATCCTAAGACGCACTGCTTGGGACCCCCTACCCGAGATCCGCCAGTTTCGACACCGACATTGGTGCTTTCATTGAGAGTTCCGCTGTGTGATCGGCGAAAGGATCAATGGCTCGACTGTAGGTCAACTGCGACGTTGGCTTCTTCGTCACCAGCTCGACTGGTCACCTTGGCTTGACCGAGGACTGCGCCCTACCTCCGATCGTCATGTTCGGATGAAGGCCTTCATCAACACCAACTCCGATCTCTATCAAGATCATGGAGGAGTCATCCATGGAGCTCGGGGGCTCAACGTCAACATTGCCCTCAGGCGACCGTGTTGTTTTTCTGGACAACAAACTTGTATCCGCCGCCACCGCCTCCTCGAGTGTCGCCTAAACGATTACTTCAGTGGAATTATGCGGAATTAAGTCTACAACAACCCTGCAAAAATTTCGTCGAGTTCCGATGGAGGAATCTCTGGCAATCTCCGATATACCGGAGCCCTGTTGAATCTGGACGAGAATCTGGACGAGTTTAGGGCGTGGTATCCAGTGTCTAGCTCAGATGTCCTTTGGAGGATCCAACCATTGATTTGCTGCGGAATTCCCTTATCTACCACCTGCCAAAAATTCAGCTTGATCCGACCGTCCAAACTCCAGGAAACTTCCGATTAGTGCATCACTTTTTGGATCTATTCTCTGCGCGAAAACGAATCCGACCCGAGTTCGTCTTTTTATAAACGGGATTTCGGACATCCTTTTTGAAGGAAGTTTTGTATGGGGTATTGTGTTTTGTTCCCGAACACATCCCACTAACTTTAAGATCTTTTGAACATGATCTTCAACATCATGCTGGTGTCAAACCAGTCTGGCAATATTGCTCCACGGCTGCCGACCTGCGCTAGACACGTCGTCACTTTGTTGAGCCAAGCTCAACTTCTTCGGATCATCATCTTGGCAAGCCGAACAAGAGTCCGGCATCACGAAGGATAAATCATCACCAACATCGCCGCCCCACGGATTACACGGAGCGGGCATACCGGCATCGCCGCACGGTCGCTTCATCAAGCCGGCATCGACCACGTCACGACCTGCATCGGCAGGGCCGCACTATTGCTTCTTCAAGCTGGTGTCCATCACGCCGACCTACTTCGACATCTCGGCTGGACCGGGGGCTTCGCCATCTCTTCATCAACCTACTCCGGACACTTCGGCGTCACTAGCCGACCAGGCATGGGTGCGCGGATCGAGTCCCAATTTTGGGAATCACCTTCCTTCGGATTGCTACAACAAATAAACCAGGTGCTATTAATCCTAGTATTTCTTTTTGCTTGTTTGGGTTAAATTTTTCCCAAGGAATTATTACTCTGGTTAGTCCAGCATATGTACACAGGTCTATCAAATGGTGGCCGCATTATCGACGGTCGCATGATGGTTCGGTCAGTTTCCGTACACAGTTCGGCGAACGCCGCATCCGGAACTCGGACCGACCTGTGAATCCAGGCTTTGCCACGCCTTTATTGCATTACGCCGACGACCTGCATCGACATCGACTTCGGCGCCAGGCCATATTTCTTTTACTACTCACTTTGCATAAATTATTTATTATGCAACATTTTTTTAATTCCTATTATTACTATTATCCCCGGTCTGCACTATTTTTTGTGCACAGGAAAATGATCCAGCCGGACTATATCCTTTGACGTCACCTCGGCTGGACGGGGGCTTCGTCAACACTTCATTACCCCATGCCGGGGACTTCGGCATCACTCTGCCGTCCTGCATTGACCGTGCTATGTCACCACTTCGGAGTGCCGAGCTCCTTGCTCCGCCACCTCGGGACCGGCTTGGGGGATGGAACCTTGTCCCGCATCAAGCTCGGACCGCGTCGTCAATACCGAACACATTAACCAGCTAAGTTGCCTTCATGCTCAAAGTTTTAAATTTCTAACTTGTGTTCGGTTCGACCAAGAATTATACTTTTTTGTAAAAAAGTTGCTTGTAAAAATTTTCCTTGTCGAAACTTTGTTCGCACACACTTGACGCGCTACCCGCGCTCATTATACCTGGGGGCTTCTTTAACAGAAGCTTATTAATACGGGCTTTATGCCCAACACATGTGTCACACTTCCGCATGTACCTTTTATTCACCATTATATGCATCGATATGACTTAAGTTTTGGCCAAGCTGGGTTGCCTGGCTCCTGTGCTTACCCCTACGTTCCCGATTGTTCGGCTAGGTGGTAAAGGGAGCACCTCTGCGATTGTTACTGCCGGGTCAGCCGGATGTGTACCTCAGACTGGGTGAAGCCGAAAGCTAGCGTTCTTAAGGGAATACTCGGTCGGTGAACTAAAAGATGATTTCTTACCTATTTATTTACCTGCCCCCAGATGTTTTTCTGCTCTTTTCGCAGTCCGGACATGCACTTTAGGGCATGCCTCCCAGGGAAAGGAACCCCTAACGGAACTATTCTCCCTGGAAGATGTTTCTTACTAACCATGTAATATAACATAACTAGTTGGGCACTTGTCTGATAAAGCACTAATGACCCCTACGCCTGGTCTCCACGCATGCCCCGGTTTTTATAACCGCGAGGGTATTCGGACACACTCCGGACTATTGGGTCCAGAGGTTGAAGCGAAAAGGTCCGCTACGACAAACGATCTACAATCCGGCTAGAAGGCATTCTACATGTCACCTTACATTTTATAGTCAACTTTTACCCAAGTCGCTTGGGGGCTCTTATGTTTATTTGAGCCGTTTCATACTAAGTGTTTTTCTTCTTAGTCGTTGCAAAGTTAAAGCACGGCAGAAGCACTTTTTTTCTAAAGTCCAATTTTCGGATTGGCACCGAACACTTGATCTTGTTCGGACGTCATGTTTTTACTGACGTTTTTTGGTTTTCCAAGCTTTTGGCACTTTTAACTATTTGTGTGTTTTCAGCACAAGTCTCGCAGTGCAACGCCGGACACCTTTAGAGATTCGGCAAAAACATTCTCGGATATTGCTATATATGCATCAGCTTCGAATTGTGTCTTCGGTCAATAGTTGGGTTGCCCGGCTCCCGCGCTTGCCTCCTACGTTCCGCTTTGTTCGGCTAGGTGTGCAAAGGGAGAACCACTGCGATTGTGCTTCCAGCTCGCATGGTCAAGCACCTCAGTGGAGAAAGCCGAAAACTGACTGTCACAATAGGTGTAAACTGGTCAGCGATCCGATGACTATATTAAATGACGGGCCATTCATAACATTGGCCGAAGTGTTTCCGGCTTGACCTCGACTGTCGCCGAACACTACCGGGGGCTATTAACTGGCCTCCCAAACTAAATCCTCGATCTTTTGCTCTTACATTGGAGCTGAGGTTTCATGATCATGCTTAGCATGACAACCCAAAGAAAGGAACCGATAGCGGGACTATTTTCTTTGGAAGACATTTCTTCTGTTAAACAGCAATATAACATATCTCTCTGCGTACCTTTGTTTAGAAAGCCGTATGACCAGATTGCCTTGTTTGTCGTAAATCTTTGCCCTCATAAAGGCTTTATAAAGTAGGACAAACACTCCTCGGCTACCGGCCGAGGAGGTTGAAGCCCATGGTCGGTCAACAAAGTTTTGTACAATGCGGATCCGAGCATTAATGACATAAAGTACTTGGATACATTGAGTCATTACACATAATTTGTGATTTTACTATGGATATTGATCCTTAATTCGGCCACCCGTGCCCGCATTAAGGCTCGGGGGCTACTGGGCTTCGGGCTTATTATTTACAAATATTAAAGGGGCACATTGATCCCCTGATCTGGTGTTGCCACCCGACCAGTGTCTCGGGGGCTACTGCATTGCTTGTTCTATGCAGAAAATCTTAAGTGCAATACAGTTTCCGAGGAGATTTTGATCCTCAGGTTGGTCGGCCGCACCCAACCTGAGTCTCGAGGACTGAGCACGCCGCTTTTTGTGTCCCGAAGTATTCTGCCGAGCTAGGACTTGATCCTCAGACCGATTTTGCAAATCAACCTGAGTCTCAGCGGCTACGGGGATCAGCGGTCTTATGTCATCCTTCAGGTGCATCTCGGGTTTTAGACCGATACATACCTTGAGGGCTACTGGCTATATATCTCGTCAGAGAATAAATTACATCAATAAAAAACATTGACCAAAAATCAGCCCATGACCGAGGTGCTTAACCACCTCGGAAGCAGTTCGACATATAGCTCGGATGCAAGTGGCTGGCTCCTTAGAGGGCATTTCCGGCATTAAGCTCGGTTAAACTCCTTCAAACTTCTTTGAACCAAGGTGATTTATGACACCTCGGATAAAGTCCGGCGTTGGAGCTCGGATACATAGTCCGGCGTTGGAGCTCGGATACAGTCCGGCGTTGGAGCTCGGATACATAGTCCGGCGTTAGAGCTGGGAAGCAGTCCGGCATTGGTGCTCGGCTGCAAAAGATACCTCGAATGCAGTCCGGCGTTGGAGCTCGGACGCAAGAGGACGTTGCCACCCGGGAACAACTTCAAACCCGAGGCATGGCATAAAAATAACAAGGCATTGATAAAGGCCGTAAACTTAAAGGGGCTCCTCGGATACCCAACGCGTAAACTCGTCGAATGCATTTCGGCGATCCTCAAGATAGAAGATGAGAATTTGTTGAACCAGTTTTCAAGACCGGCAACCGAAGATGAAGAACAGTTCGGAAGAATCGAGGAGCGTCCCTAACTTGAAGACCGGTTCAGGGGGCTACTGACGGTGTCCTGGACTAGGGGGTACTCAACGCGTCGTCTCCCGATCAGTTGGATTGGGCCGAGGACCCCCATGGCCGTATACTCATGGGCCAGTCCGGACAGCTGCCGCATACAAGGAAGAATCAACAAGACTTGGCGATCAAGACAAGGACTCCTCCCCCACCGGCGTATTCGGCTAGGACTCTTGTTATCCTAGGCCTCTGGTGCATTATATAAACCGGGGCCAGGCTAGTCGATAGACATATACAACAACAATCATACCATAGGCTAGCTTCTAGGGTTTAGCCTCCTTGATCTCGTGGTAGATCTACTCTTGTACTACCCACATCATCAATATTAATCAAGCAGGACGTAGGGTTTTTACCTCCATCAAGAGGGCCCGAACCTGGGTAAACATTGTGTCCCTTGCCTCCTGTTACCATTGATCCTAAGACGCACTGCTTGGGACCCCCTACCCGAGATCCACCGGTTTTGACACCGACAGCCGTTCTTTTCTTTCTCCCTCCCTCAGGGGGGAATGGATTTCTTATTCCTCCTCTTCCTCATCGTCCTTTGCGGCGGAGGAATGAGTCTCGGCGTCTCCGGACGTCACATCCGAAGTGCCCTTATGACGGGGGTCACCTCTAGTCCCCTTGGCCTTCTTCTTGGCTTTCTTCTCCGACGCTTGATAGGGCGTCGGAACCAGCATCTTCGTTAGAAGTGGAATTGTTGGGTCTTCGGGCAGCGGAGCCGGACAGTGAATCTGCTCCGCCTTATTTGTCCAGCCCTTAGAAAATCAGTAAGGAGGCTTAGGCTTCTTCCTCGAGTATGCAAGTAAAGGGTATACCTTTAAAACATGGAAAACTCACCGGAGTAGCGGGATGGACCAAGTCGTGCCCATGGTCCTCGGTTGTATCCGGACACGTCTTATTGGACTTAAAAAGCACCTTCCAGATGTCTTCGTGCGTAGTGCCGAAGAACTACAGCAAGGTCTGGTGCTTGGCCGGATCGTACTCCCACAAATGGCAAGTCCGGCGTTGGCACGGATGGATCCGGCGAACAAGTATCACCTGGATCACATTGACAAGCTTGATATTCTTGTCTATCATGCTCTTGATGCGTGTCTGAAGCGTTGTCAGCTCGTCTGATGAAGACTAGTCCAGGACCTTCTCTGGCCAGGAGGTGAGCCGCATTGGGGCTCTGGACCGGAATCCGGGAGCCGCCGCCCAGGTGGTGTCGTGCAGCTCTGTGATGTAGAACCACTGTTGTTGCCACCCTTTGATGGTTTCCACAAAGGTACCTATTGGCCATGTGACGTTGAGCATCTTGCTCACCATGGCGCCTCCGCACTCTGCGTGTTGGCCACCCACCACCTTCGGCTTCACATTGAAGATCTTTAACCACAATCAGAAGTGGGTTGGGATGCGGAGGAAAGCCTCGCACACGACAATGAATGCCGAGATGTTGAGGAAAGAATTTGGGGCTAGATCATGGAAATCTAGCCCGTAGTAGAAAATGAGTCCATGGACGAAAGGGTGGAGAGGAAATCCCAACCTGCGGACGAAGTGGGGGATGAACACTACCCTCTCATGGGGCTCCGAAGTGGGGACGATTTGTCCCTTGGCCAGAAGCCGGTGGGTGATTTCCTTTGCCAAATACCTGGCCTCCGGGAGCTTCATAATGTCCTTCTCCTTGACGGAGGAGACCATCCACTTGCCCTGCGCTCCGGATCCGGACATGGTTGGAGTGCTTTCCTAGGGTGGAAAAGATGAGAACTTGGGCGTTGGAGCTCGAGAATGGGGGAGGCAGAGAGAAAGAAGGCGTGGGTGAAAGGGGTGAATCCTTATCTCTTTATAAAGGCAGTGAATATCAAGCGCCTCCCCACTCGCCCTAAAAACTCACCTATCCCCAAGGGTCATGTAGATGATATGGTGGGATTACCCATGCCCGTATTGATGAGAATCCCGCAATAAGGGGACACGATCTCTGCTTTGACAAGACATGCCAATTAAACCGCAGCTCAAAATATGGAGCGGCAGGCTAAAAAACTGTTTGAAATAATGACCGGGCAACGACGTGATGTCACGCTACAAAAAGTTGTTAGCGGATTGGACTCGTGAAATATTATACTCTCTACGGTTGTGTGTGGAATTTGTTTTGCAGAGCTGGAAACAATTCTTGTGTTCGAAGACTATTTTGGAGTATTCGGAGAAGGAACCCACCTTGCAATGCCGAAGGCAATCTGCGCACCGGACACCTCGTCATTGAAGCCTGGTTCAGGGGCTACTGAGGGAGTCCTGGATTAAGGGGTCCTCGGTCGGCCGGACTATGTAGCGTGGGTCGGACTATTGGGCTATGAAGATACAAGACCGGAGACTCTCTCCCGTGTCTGGATGGGACTCTCCTTGGCGTGGAAGGCAAGCTTGGCGCCTGGATATGAAAATTCCTTTCTCTGTAAGCGACTTTGTACAACCCTAGTTCCCTCCGGTGTCTATATAAACCAAAGGGCTTAGTCCGTAGAGGCAATCATAATCATACAGGCTAGACTCTTAGGGTTTTAGCCATTACGATCTCGTGGTAGATCAACTCTTGTAATATTCATATTCATCAAGATCAATCAAGAAGGAAGTAGGGTATTACCTCCATCGAGAGGGCCCAAATCTGGGTAAACATCGTGTCCCCCGCCTCCTTTTACCATCAACCTTAGACGCACAGTTCAGGACCCCCTACCCGAGATCCGCTGGTTTTGACATTGACAGGCGTGCCCTGGGGGTAGGGCGCGCCCTCCACCCTCGTGGGTGACTCGGGACCCTTCTGGTCCATCTTCGATGCTCCATGGGCTTCTTCTGGTCCAAAAATAAGCTCCGTAAATTTTTAGGTCAATTGGACTCCGTTTGGTATTCTTTTTCTGCGAAACTCAAAAAGAAGGAAAAAACAGAAACTAGCACTGGGCTCTAAGTTCATAGGTTAGGCCCAAAAATCATATAAAATAGCATACAAATGCATATAAAACATCCAAGATGGATAATATAATATCATGGAACAATCAAAAATTATAGATACGTTGGAGACGTATCACTCGCTGCAACTTACCCCGATTTCATGTCTGAACTTTTATTTTGTCATGTGACTTGAGATGCGGAGAAAAAGATCTTTGATGCCATAGTGATTAGAGAAGCTTCATATTTTTATAATGAAAATTTGGTGTTGTATCCCCCTAAAAAAATGGTGTTGTAGCTGTGGCTTGTTCTGGAGAATTTTATCTCCCCTGCCCCAGGGTTTTCTTTGCACTTAGGTTCTCTGCAATTTTTTGAGGGGGAAAATCTTCTCCCATGAATGATGGCAGACAATTTTGTGTGAATCATGCTATATGCATGACAAGAGTCAAACGATTCCGGCATGACAATGAGAATCTAGCCACACATGCATGCGAGTTAAAGGGAAAATGGCCGCTCGATTCCATGGTCATGTCGAAATCGGATAGCAATGGCATGTGTGCATTAGTTTCAGTTTTGTGTTAAATTAATCTATGCTCTATTTTGCATCATTAATGCTTATAGTAATTCCTCACTAATTTTTTCAAAGGAAGAGTAAGAACAATTGATGCTTTTTATTTGGAGTAGTGAATGTCTCATCCGTATTTGTTTAAGATCAACCGTCTCATCTTTCTGTCTCATCTTTATCTGACTGCTACATTCAGATGAATTAAAGGCAACTGCTGCTGGTGATGACGACTGTGCCTCAGGGTCTGCTAAAAGGAAGAGAAAGAACCAGTTCAGGGGCATCTGCGGCCACCCTTCGGGTAAATGGGCTGCTGAAATAAGAGATCCTCGCAAGGGTGTCCGTTTCTGGCTTGGCACTTACAACTCTACTGAGGAAGCTGCTAGAGCTTATGATGTGGAAGCTAGCAGAATTTGTGGCAAGAAGGCAATCAATTTCCCAGATGAAGCTCCTATGGCTTCTCAGCAATGTTGTGTTGAGCCTACCTCTATAAAGGTGTATGAGTTCAACACCGAACAGTAGCCGGTGCTCAACACCTTGGGTAACGCAGATGTGTATTCCTGCCCTGCTGTTGACTACACCTTGACTCAGCAATTTGTGCAGCCTCAGAACATGTCGTTTGTGTGTACAGTGAATGCAGTTGAGGCCCCTTTCATGATTTTTTCCTATGACCAGGGGAGCAACTCCTTTAGTTGCTCATACTTCTGCTGGGAGAATGATATCAAGACCCCTGACATAACATATGTGCTTGCATCCATTCCCACCTCAACAGAGGTCAATGAATTTGCATTTCTCCAGAACAACAGCGTTAATTCAACAGTACCTCCTGTGATGGGTGATGCTAATGTTTATCTTGCCAACTTGGAACCATACATGTAGTTCCTAATGGATGATGGTTCAGATGAGTCAATTGACAGAATTCTAAGTTGCGATGTCCCAGAACGTGGTCGGAAACATGGGCCTTTGGACCTTTGATGACATGCCCTTGTCTGCTGGTTTCTACTGAGAGAATTGAGGTTGCTGGGTTCCTGTATATATAGACAAAGGGTAGGCATATGTAATGCTGGAAATAAACTCATTGTTATGCACTTCAATTTCTATTTGATTGATCATTATGCTTTATCTTGTTTCAGGGATAAGTATTCTGGACATCAACAAGTGCTTGTGTCTGGTGCCTCTAGAATCAAGCAATAGCGATTTCGGTCTATGGTTATGTCTTAGCTTAAATGGCCAAGATACTGAAGTGTTTTGCAATAGACCTCTGTCCTGTACCCCTATACTATATATCTATCTATGAGACTAGTATGTGATGGTAACTGCTTATTTTGTATTCATGTTTCTACCTTATGTTAATTGCTACAAGAGGTTGTAAACCCTTTAAATTTGAAGCTAGTGTTTGTTATGTTGTGCTTAGGTTTTCTAACACACAGGATTCAAGGAGGCGATGCACGATGGAGGCGCACACGCCCTTCCCTGTGGGATGACGGTGGTGTTCTTGCTCTAACCAAATTCCAGCCCCTTGATCCGAAGTTAGGTTCGTCTTCATCAGTTTAATGACAAATATTCATGTTTGGTTGACGGTGGTGATCAAGGGGTGGTGGCGATGATGATGACGAAGCAAGCTGAATTCTACTTCCGGAGTACTGTTGGCGTACTCGATGTCCTATTCGAGTTTCGATCCTTGCACAGAGCTGGCTCTAATAACTTGGACACTCACGTACACAATAGCCTCTGTTGATCGATTTTGTGGCCATCCATAAACACTACACACGCAAACAAATCAATTGGATCGCGACAAGTGCCTGCTGTTTGCTTTATTACTAAGTTCATGGTATGCAAGGTACATGCATATATGGATCCAATCTTGGATGGTTGGACTGTTGATAGAATAGGTTCGTATGTGAAAATAGCATTAAGCATAAGAGCATATTTGGTCAGAACATACATATACCAGCTAGGCCAATTGCTTTTTCATGCAACTGTTAGCATGCACTGATGTAGCAATATTGTAAAGGAATATAAGTGTCTTGCTTGGCATCCTCTTTTTGTTCCAAAGAGAAGTGGTTATTGATGTAAACTTGGTACCAAGACTATTTTAGTATATTTAGTTCAGAGGATAATAAATATATTGCTATTTGTGAATAGTACTCTCTTTTTTGCTAAGGTTCTGTTTGTGGTTTTTCATGTAGCAATGGCATGTTTCATTAAATCTTTGGCACACAATGAAGTGTTTAGGAAACTTGATCCAGTAAAGTGGACTGCTAATTTATCTAAATACGTCCAGCAAGTTCATGATGTAGCAAAACATACATGATAATGTACAATCTTTTGCATTGCATATGTTAGATAAGGAGACTCATATAATATGAAGGAAATTACACCATAAAGTTTGTCATGAAAGTATACTTTATCAACATTATTTTCCTCTATATATTATCTATACTAGACATTTTTGTTCAGTGATGTCTACTATGCAACCTTCTTCTTGTAGACGTTATTGGGCCTCTAAGAGTGCAAAGGTTTGTAGGACAGTAGCAAATTTCCCTCAAGTGGATGACCTAGCGTTTATCAATCTGTGGGAGGCGTAGGATGAAGATGAACTCTCTCAAACAACCCTGCAACCAAATAACAAAGAGTCTCTTGCGTCCCCAACACACCCAATACAATGGTAAATTGTATAAGTGCACTAGTTCAGCGAAGAGATGGTGATACAAGTGCAATATGGATGGTAGATATAAGTTTTCTAATATAAAATTATAAAAACATCAAGGTAGCAAGTAACAAAAGTGAGTGAAAATGGTATTGCAATGCTAGGAAACAAGGCCTAGGGTTCATACTTTCACTAGTGCAAGTTCTCTCAACAATTATAACATAATTAGATCATATAACAATCCGTCAACATGGAACAAAGAGTCACTCCAAAGTCACTAATAGCAGAGAACAAACGAAGAGATTATTGTAGGGTACGAAACCACCTCAAAGTTATTCTTTGCGATCAATCCATTGGGATATTCCTATAAGTGTCACAAACAGCCCAAGAGTTCGTAGTAAAATAACACCTTAAGACACACATCAACGAAAACCCTAATGACACCTAGATACTCCAATGTCACTTCAAGTATCCGCGGGTTTGATTATATGATATGCAGCACACAATCTCATATTCATCTATTCAAACCAACACAAAGAACTCCATAGAGTGCCCCAAAGTTTCTACCAGAGAGTCAAGACGAAAACGTGTGCCAACCCCTATGCATAGATTCCCAAGGTCACGGAACCCACAAGTTGATCACCAAAACATACATCAAGTGAATCAATAGAATACCCCATTGTCACCACGTGTATCCCATGCAAGACATACATCAAGTGTTCTCACATCCTTAAAGACTCAATCCGATAATATAACTTCAAAGGGAAAACTCAATCCATTACAAGAAGGTGGTGGGGGAGAAACATCATAAGATCCAACTATAATAGCAAAGCTCGTGATACATCAAGATCGTGCCACATCCAGAACACGAGAGAGAGAGAGAGAGAGAGAGAGAGAGAGAGAGAGAGAGATCAAACACATAGCTACTGGTACATACCCTCAGCCTCGAGGGTGAACTACTCCCTCCTTGTCATGGAGAGCGTCGGGATGATGAAGATGGCCACTGGTGATGGATCCCCCCTCCGGCACGGTGCCGGAACAGGGTCCTGATTGGTTTTTGGTGGCTATGGAGGTTTGCGGCGGCGGAACTCTCGATTTGCATTCTGTTCTGGAAGTTTGGGGATATATAAGAGGTGTTGGCGTCGGGAACAAGTCAGGGGTCCCCGAGGCAGCCACGAGGTAGGGGGCGCCCCAGGGGGGTAGGGCACGCCCTCCACCCTCGTGGCGGCCTCGGGACTCTTCTAGTCCATCTCCGATGATCCGTGGGCTTCTTCTGGTCCAAAATAAGCTCTGTAAATTTTCAGGTCAATTGGACTCCGTTTGGTATTCTTTTTCTGCAAAACTCAAAAACAAGGAAAAACAGAAACTGGCACTGGGCTCTAGGTTAATTAATAGTTCAGTCCCGAAAATCATATAAAATAACATATAAATGCATATAAAACATCCAAGATAGATAATATAATAGCATGGAATAATCAAAAATTATAGATACGTTGAAGATGTATCAAGCATCCCCAAGCTTAATTCCTACTCGTCCTCGAGTAGGTAAATGATAAAATAGAATTTTTGATGTGGAATGCTACCTAACATATTTATCAATGTAATCCTCCCTATTGTGGCAAGAATATTCTGATCCATAAGATTCAAATCAAAAGTTTAATATTGACATAAAAACAATAATACTTCAAGCATACTAATAAAACAATCATGTCTTCTCAAAATAACATGGCCAAAGAAAGCTTATCCCTACAAAATCATATAGTCTCGCTATGCTCCATCTTCGTCACACAAAATATTCAAATCATGCACAACCCCTGTTTCAGCAAAGCAATTGTTTCATACTTTAGTATTCTCAAACTTTTTCAACTTTCACACAATACATGAGCGTGATCCATGGACATAGAACTATAGGTGGAATAGAATGGTGGTCGTGGATAAGATAAAAAGAGGGAGATAGTCTCACATCAACTAGGCGTATCAACGGGCTATGGAGATGCCCATCAATAGATATTAATGTGAGTGAGTAGGGATTGCCATACAACGGATGCACTAGAGCTATAAGTGTATGAAAGCTAAAAAAGAAACTAAGTGGGTGTGCATCCAACTTGCTTGATCATGAAGACCTAGGGCATTTGAGGAAGCCCATCGTTGGAATATACAAGCCAAGTTCTATAATGAAAAATTCCCACTAGTATATGAAACTGACAAAATAAGAGACTCTCTATCATGAAGATCATGGTGCTACTTTTAAGCACAAGTGTGGAAAAAGGATAGTAACATTGCCCCTTCTCTCTTTTTCTCTCATTTTTTTATGTGGGCTTCTTTGGCCTCTCTTTTTCTTTTCTTTTTTTATTTTCTCACATGGGACAATGCTCTAATAATGATGATCATCACACTTCTATTTACTTACAACTCAAAAAATTACAACTCAATGCTTGGAACAAAATATGACTCTATGTGAATGCCTCTGGCGGTGTACCGGGGTGTGCAATGAATCAAGAGTGACATGTATGAAAGAATTATGAAAGGTGGCCTTGCCACAAATACGATGTCAACTACATGATCATGCAAAGCAATATGACAATGATGATACGTGTCATAACAAACAGAACAGTGGAAAGTTGCATGGCAATATATCTCAGAATGGCTATGGAAATGCCATAATAGGTAGGTATGGTGGTTGTTTTGAGGAAGGTATATGGTGGGTGTACGGTACCGGCGAAAGTTGCGCGGTACAAGAGAGACTAGCAATGGTGGAAGGGTGAGAGTGCAGTTAATCCATGGACTCAACATTAGTCATAAAGAACTCACATACTTGTTGCAAAAATCTATTAGTCATCAAAACCAAGCACTACGCGCATGCTCCTAGGGGAAGGGTTGGTAGGAGTTAACCATCGCATGATCCCTACCTCCACACAAAGGATGACAATCAAAGAAGTACTTCATGCTCCAAATTTGTTACACAACGGTTCACCATATGTGCATGCTACGGGAATCACAAACCTAAACACAAGTATTTCTCAAATTCACAAGTACTCCACTAGCATGACTCTAATATCATCATTTTCATATCTCAAAACAATCATAAGGAATCAAAGTTCTCATAGTATTCAATGCACTTTATATGAAAGTTTTTATTATATCCCTCTTGGATGCCTATCATATTAGGACTAAATTTATAACCAAAGAAAATTACCATGCTATTCTAAAGACTCTCAAAATAATATAAGTGAATCATGAGAGTTCATCTATTTCTTCAAAATAAAACCACCGTCATACTCTAAAAAGATATAAGTGAAGCACTAGAGCAAGTGACAAACTACTCCAAAAGATATAAGTGAAGGTCAATGAGTAGTCGAATAATTATGTTACTATGTGAAGACTCTCTAACATTTAAAAGTTTCAGATCTTGGGGTATTATTCAAACAGCAAGCAAAGCAAAGTAAAATAAAATGACGCTCCAAGCAAACCACATATCATATGGTGAATAAAACTATAGCTCCAAGTAAAGTTACCGATGAACGAAGACGAAAGAGGGGATGCCATCCGGGGCATCCCCAAGCTTAGGCTCTTGGTTGTACTTGAATATTACCTTGGGTGCCTTGGTCATCCCCAAGCTTAGGCTCTTGCCACTCCTTATTCCATAGTCCATCGAATCTTTACCCAAAACTTGAAAACGTCACAACAAAACACTCAGCAGAAACACATAAGCTACTTCAGTATAAGAAAATAAAATCACCACTTAGGTACTATTGTGAACTCATTTTAAATTCATATTGGTGTTATATCTACTATATTCCCACTTTTCCATGGTTCATACCGATGTCTACTACGCAACTTTATTCTTGTAGACACGTGTTGGGCCTCCAAGCGCAGAGTTTTGTAGGACAGTAGCAATTTTCCCTCAAGTGGATGACCTAAGGTTTATCAATCCGTGGGAGGCGTAGGATGAAGATAGTCTCTCTCAAGCAACCATGCAATCAAATACAAGAAATATCTTGTGTCCCCAACACACCCTATACAATGGCAAATTGTATAGGTGCACTAGTTTGGCGAAGAGATGGTGATAAAAATGTAGTATGGATAGTAGATATGAGTTTTTGTAGTGCAAACAATAAAAAACAGCAAGGTAGTAAATAGTAAAATGGAGCACAAATGGTATTGCAATGCTTGAAAATGAGGCCTAGGGTGCATACTTTCACTAGTGCAATCTCTCAACAATGCTAACATAGTTGGATCATATGATTATCCCTCAAAGTGCAATAAGGAATCACTCCCGAGATCCTATTAGCGGAGAACAGAAGATAGAAATTGTTTGTAGGGTACAAAACCACCTCAAAGCTATTCTTTCTGATCAATCTATCCTAGAGTTCGTACTAAAATAACAGAAAGCTATTCTTTCCGATCGATCTAATCAAGAGTTTGTACTAAAATAACACCATATGATACATATCAACCAACTCTAATGTCACCTAGATACCCCAATGTCACCGCGAGTACCCATGAGTTAATTATACGATATGTATCAAACAATTTCAGATTCATAATACTCAATCCACACAAAAAACTACAAGGAGACCCCAAAGTTTCTATCGGAGAAAAGATAATAAAAACATGCATCAACCCCTATGCATAGATTACTCCAAAGTCACCTCGGGAATCCACAAGTTGAGTGCCATAATATATATCAAGTGAATCAAAATAATACCGCATTGTCACCACGGGTATTCATATGCAAGACATATATCATGTGTTCTCGGATCTGAACATTCAATCTGACAAGACAAAGCTTCAAAGGGTAAACACTCAATTCATCACAACAAGTGTAGAGAGGGGAGAAACATCATATGATCCATCTATGTTAACAAAGCCCATGATACATCAAGATCGTGACATCTTAAGATCGTGCGAGAGAGAAAGATTAATCACATACCTACTGGTACAAACCCTCAGCCCCGAGGGTGGACTACTCCCTCCTCATCATGGTGGCCGCCGGGATGATGAAGATGGCCACCGGTGATGATCTTCCCCTCCGGCAGGGTGCCGGAACAGGGTCCCGATTGGTTTTTGGTGGCTATAGAGTCTTGCGGCGACGGAACTTCTGATCTAGGGTCTCCCCAAGGGTTTCCGGAATATTTGAGAATTTATAGGGCGAAGAAGGGGTACAGGAGGCCACTGAGGTGGGCACAACCCACCGGGGCGAGCCTGGGGGCCCAGGGGCGCCCTGGTGGGTTGTGCCCCCCTCGGGACACCCCCCAGGTGCTGCTCTGGCCCATTGGTTCTCTTCTGGTTCATAAAAAATCCACAAAAAGTTTCGCGGTGTTTGGAGAACTTTCATTTCTGCACAAAAAACAACACCACGGTAGTTCTGCTGAAAATAGCGTCAGTCCCGGTTAGTTCCATGCAAATCATACCAAAACCATATAAAATTATTATAAACATGGCATGAATACTTCATAAATTATAGGTACATTGGAGACGCATCAGCATTCCCAAGCTTAATTCCTACTTGTCCTCGAGTAGGTAAATGATAAAAGAAACAATTTATGAAGTGTGAATGCTAGCAAAGTGCACACATTTGATCAATGACAATTTCAATCACTTTTTTTAGCATCATAACAACAATTCTTTCTTATAAAACTCCTCATGTTAAAGTAGCAACAAATTCACATGTTAAGGTTCAAACGATGAATTCTCTTGAAACTCAACAACCTAAGTTCTCAGTCACCAAGCAATTGCAATTCAACTTATTCAACAGAGTCTAAGTAAGAGCTCCACATACTCAACCATCATATAGCCTTCTATGATTGCTAACATTCACTGCATACACATGAGCAAAATGTTTCAACCGGACACATAGAAAGATAGGGGCTTATCTTTTCGCCTCCCAACGTATTCACCTAAGGGGTGATGTCAACAATAATAACTCATGCTACCCATATTCAACTGGACCTAGATCTTTCCTCGCCACATGATGCTTGCCAGAAGGGAAAAATAAAAAGGAATAGAGAGAAAAACATTGACTCTTTGCATAAAAGTAAATACTGAAAAGTAAAAGATAGGCCCTTCACGGAGGGAAGCAGAGCTTGCCATGCGCTTATTTTTTTGTATGATCAACCCCTTAGTGCAAAATAATGTCATGTTATATTGCCCCTTATGATAGCAACCTTTATTATGCAGTGTGTCGCTTTTATTCTTTGCCATCACAAGTTCGTACAACGCTCAATTTTCTCTTACACTAAATGATCTAACACTTTTAGAAGCACTTTTATTGCCTTATTGTACCGATGAAAACTTACTTGAAGGGTGTTACTCAATCCTTAGGTAGGTATGCTGGACTCTTGAAAATAAGATTTGGGTTTAAGGGTTTTTTGGATCCACAAGTAGTATCTCTAGGTGCGGAAATTTTGGCTAGCAAAGATGGGGGGAAAGCACCCGATGTTGAAGGATCTATGACAATATAACTTCTATGTGAATATGAACAAACATAAATCATTACGTTGTCTTCCTTGTCCAACGTCAACAATTTTGGCATATAATATTTTGATGGAGGCTCACAATCACAAAAGATTTCCAGGATAGTGTATTTGCATGTGAAAGTTCTCTTCCTTCTACAAAATGACATTCCAAGAATAGCACACATCATGTCAAGAAGCAAAAACTTAGTCTCAACCGATACTAACCGATAATTGTTGAAGAAGAAAGGTGGGATGCCTACGTGGCATCCCCAAGCTTAGATGCTTGAGATTTCTTAAAATATTATCTTGGGATGCCTTGGGAATCCCCAAGCTTGAGCTTTTGTGTCTTCTTAATTCCTTTTATATCCCGGTTTCCCTAAATCTTAAAAACTTCATCCACACAAAACTCAACAAGAACTCATGAGATAAGTTAGTATAAACCAATGCAAAAACCTTATAATTCTCTACTATAGCAAATCACTAAAAATATTATTTGACATTGCATACTAAATTCTTCTACATATTTAATACTCCTATCCTCAAATAGAATCATTAAACAAGCAAACATCTGCAAACAATGCACCCATAACAGCAATCTGCCAAAACAGTACAGTCTGTAAAGAATGCAAGATTCATCATACTTCCCTAACTCCAAAAATTATGAAACTTTACCACACTGTAGAAAATTTATCAGAGCTTATTTTTAAAAAAGTTTCAACACTTTATCACATTCTGACTTTTCTCGGGAATTTTTGCAACAACGATAAACTTTCTGTTTTGAAACAACAACTCATATACTTGCAAAATGAGCATGGTAGAGGCTATCCTTGACATTTTTATTGAAGTAAAAGATGCAAAACATTATTTTAAATAACAACAAGCAAATCCTAGCAAAATAAAATGACGCTCCAAGTAAAACTCATATCATGTGACGAATGAAAATATAGCTTCAAGTGAGGTTACCATAATGTTGAAGATGAAAGAGGGGATGCCTTCCGGGGCATCCCCAAGCTTAGTTGCTTGGATCTTCCTTGAATATTACCCTGGGGTGCCTTGGGAATCCCCAAGCTTGGGGTCTTGTCACTCCTTATTCTCCTCATATCGACATCTCACCCAAAACTTGAAAACTTCAATCACACAAAACTTAACGGAACTTCGTGAGATAGGTTAGTATGATAAAGAGCAAACCATTTCACTTTGGTACTGTCAAAGACAAGACTCATAATTGTTTCCACACAATGCATACTGTAGCATATCATTTCCACAATTTATATTGATCAATATAACCATAGAAACTAGGAAACAAGCAAACTATGCATTGAAAACAGAATTTGTCAAAAACAGAACAGTCTGTAGTAATCTGTACTCCAACCATACTTCTGCTACTCCAAAAATTCTGAAAATTTAGGAAAACATAGAGAATTTGTATATCTACCTGTAAAAATTTCATATCAAAAGCACGTTCCAGTGAATTTTCAAAATTCCTGGACTGAGCGCAAAAGTTTCTATTTTTGCACAGATTCAAGTCAACTATCATCCACACTATCCCAAAGGCTTTACTTGGCACTTTATTGAAAAAAGCAATAAAACATGATTACTACAGTAGCATAATCATGTGAACACACAAAAACAGTAGGTAAAAGTGTTGGGTTGTCTCCCAACAAGCACTTTTTCTTTAATGTCTTTTACCTAGGCATGACGATTTCAATGATGCTCACATAAAAGATAAGAACTGAAACATAGCAAGAGCATCATGAATCACATGGAAAGCACATTTAAGTCTAACCCACTTCCTATGCATAGGGATTTTGGCAGCAAAAAATTTATGGGAACAAGAATCATCTAGTATAGGAAGGCAAAACAAGCAATACTTCAAAACTTTCAACACATAGAGAGGAAACTTGATATTATTGCAATTCCTACAAGCATATGTTCCTCCCTCATAATAATTTTCAGTGTCATCATGAATGAGTTCAACAATATAACTTTCACATAAAGCATTCTTTTCATGATCCACAAGCATAGAAATTGTGTTACTCCCTAGATAAGCAAATTTATTATCATTCATAATAGTAGGAGAAAACTCAACAAAATAACTATCATGTGATACTTGATTGGCATAATCATAATTAGAATTAAAATTATGATGACAAGTTTCACGGTTAACAGTATTATTTGTAGCATACATGTCATCACCATAATCATCATAGATAGCAACTTTGTTCTCATAGTCAATTGAAACCTCTTCCAAAATAGTGGATTCATCACTAAATAAAGTCACGACCTCTCCAAATCCACTTCCATCAATATTGTGGGATCATTACCTAGAGTTGACACTCTTCCAAACCCACATTTATCATTGTAATCATCATAAATAGGAGGCATGCTACCATTATAACAAATTTGCACATCAAAACTTGGGGGAATAAAAATATCATCTTCATCAAACATAGCATCCCCAAGCTTATGGCTTTGCATATCACTAGAATCATGGATATTCAAAGAATTTATACTAGCAACATTGCAATCATGCTCATCATTCAAAGATGCTTTGTCAAATATTTTATAGAATTCTTCTTCTATCAATTGAGCACAATTTTCCTTTCCATCATTTTCAGGGAAGACATTATAAAGATGAATAATATGATGCAACCTCAATTCCATTTTTTTGTAGTTTTCTTTTATGAACCAAACTAGTGATAAAACAAGAAACTAAAAGATTCAATTGCAAGATCTAAACATATACCTTCAAGCACTCACCTCCCCGGCAACGGCGCCAGAAAAGAGCTTGATGTCTCCTACGCAACTTTATTCTTGTAGACACGTGTTGGGCCTCCAAGCACAGAGTTTTGTAGGACAGTAGCAATTTTCCCTCAAGTGGATGACCTAAGGTTTATCAATCCGTGGGAGGCGTAGGATGAAGATAGTTTCTCTCAAGAAACCCTGCAATCAAATACAAGAAATCTCTTGTGTCCCCAACACACCCAATACAATGGCAAATTGTATAGGTGCACTAGTTCGGTGAAGAGATGGTGATAAAAGTGTAGTATAGATAGTAGATATGAGTTTTTGTAGTGCGAACAATAAAAAACAGCAAGGTAGTAGATAGTAAAACGGAGCACAAACAGTATTGCAATGCTTGAAAATGAGGCCTAGGGTGCATACTTTCACTAGTGCAATCTCTCAAAAATCCTAACATAGTTGGATCATATGATTATCCCTCAAAGTGCAATAAAGAATCACTAACGAGTTCCTATTAGCGGAGAACAAAAGATAGAAATTGTTTGTAGGGTACGAAACCAACTCAAGGCTATTATTTCTAATCAATCTATCCTAGAGTTCGTACTAAAATAGCAGCAAGCTATTCTTTATGATCGATCTAATCAAGAGTTTGTAATAAAATAACACCATATGATACATATCAACCAACTCTAATGTCACCTAGATACCCCAATGTCACCGCGAGTACCCATGAGTTAATTATATGATATGTGTCAAACAATTTCAGATTCATAATACTCAATCCACACAAAGAACTACAAAGAGACGCCAAAGTTTCTATCGGCGAAAAGATAATAAAAACGTGCATTAACCCCTATGCAGAGATTACCCCAAAGTCACCTGGGAATCCGCAAGTTGAGTGCCATAACATATATCAAGTGAATCAAAATAATACCCCATTGTCACCACGGGTATTCATATGCAAGACATATATCATGTGTTCTCAGATCTAAACATTCAATCCGACAAGACAAAACTTCAATGGGTAAAGACTCAATTCATCACAACAAGTGTAGAGAGGGGAGAAACATCATATGATCCATCTATGTTAATAAAGCCCATGATACGTATCGATCGTGACATCTCAAGATCGCGTGAGAGAGATATTAAACACATAGCTACTGGTACAAACCCTCAGCCCTGATGGTGGACTACTCCCTCCTCATCTTGGTGACCGCCGGGATGATGAAGATGGCCACCGGTGATGATCTCCCCCTCCGGCAAGGTGCCGGAACAGGGTCCCGATTGGTTTTCGGTGGCTATAGATGCTTGCGGTGGTGGAACTTCCTACTAGGGTCTCCCCGAGGGTTTTCGGAATATTTGGGAATTTATAGGGCGAAGAAGGCATACGGGAGGCCACCGAGGTGGGCACAACCCACCAGGGCGCGCCTGGGGGCCCAGGCACGCCCTGGTGGGTTGTGCCCCCTTGGGGCATATGCCCCAGGTACTGCTCTGGCCCATTGATTCTCTTCTGGTCCATAAAAATTCCACAAAAAGTTTCGCGGTGTTTGGAGAACTTTCATTTCTGCACAAAAAATAACACCACGGTAGTTCTATTGAAAACATCGTCAGTCCGGGTTAGTTCCATGCAAATCATACCAAAACCATATAAATTATTGTAAACATGGCATGAATACCCCATAAATTATAGATACGTTGGAGACGCATCACATACCCTCCAATACTACTCATAGATTCATCAAAATAAGTAAACAACACATAGAAAACAGAATCTGTCAAAAACAGAATAGTCTGTAGTAATCTAGAAACTTTCAATACTTCTGTAACTCCAAAAATTCTGAAAACATAGGAAAACGTCAACAATTTGTATAGCAATCTTGTGTAAAAAATCATATCAAAAGCATATTCCAGTGAATTTTCAAAACTCCTGGACTGAGAGCAAAAGTTTTTGTTTTTGCACAGAATCAAGTCAACTATCATCCACACTATCCCAAAGGATTTACTTGGCACTTTATTGAAACAAAAGCTATAAAACATGATTACTACAATAGCATAATCATGTGGACACAAAAAAAGTAGGCTTAAATATTGGGTTATCTCCCGACAAGCGCTTTTCTTTAATGCCTTTCTAGCTAGGCATGATGATTTCAATGATGCTCGTATAAAAGATAAGAATTGAAACATAAAGAGAGCAACATGAAGCATATGATAGCACATTTAAGTCTAAACCCCCTTCCTATGCATAGAGATTTTGTGATAAAACAATTTATGAGAACAAGAATCAACTAGCATAGGAAAGAAAAACAAGCATAACTTCACGATTTTCAACACATATAGAGGAAACTTGATATTATTGCAATTCCTACAAGAATATATTCCTCCCTCATAATAATTTTCAGTAGCATCATGAACAACAATATAACCATCACATAAAGCATTATTTTGATGATGCACAATCATAGAAATTGTATTACTCTCCACATAAGCAAATTTCTTCTCATGACTAGTAGTGGGAGCAAGCTCAACAAAATAACTATCATGTGAGGCATAATCCAAATGAAAATTAAAATAAAGATGACAAGTTTCATCAGTATCATTATTTTTTATAGAATACATGTCATCACAATAATCATCATAGATAGGAACTTTGTTCTCATAATCAATAGGAACCTCTTCCCAAAAAGTGGATTCCTCACTAAATAAAGTCGTGACCTCTCCAAATCTACTTTTATAATTATCACAATAAGATTCAACACCCTCCAAAATATTGGGATCATTACTTCCTAAAGTTTACACTCTTCCAAACCAACTTTCTTCAATATAATCATCATAAATAGGAGGCACACTTTCATCATAATAAATATTCTCATCAAAACTTGGGGGACTAAAAATATCATATTCATCAAACATAGCATCCCCAAGCTTGTGGCTTTGTATATCATTAGCATCATGGATATTTAAGGAATCCATACTAACAACATTGCAATCATGCTCATCATACAAGGATTTTATGCCAAACAATTTATTGCATTCTTCTTCTAACACTTTGGCACAATTATCGGAATCCTTATTTTCACAGAAGACATTAAAAAGATGAAGCATATGAGGTAACCTCAATTCCATTTTTTATAGCTTTATTTTATAAACTAAACTAGTGATAAAACAAGAAACTAAAAGATTCGATTGCAAGATCTAAAGATATACCTTCAAGCACTAGCCTCCCCGGCAACTGCGCCAGAAAAGAGCTTGATGTCTACTACGCAACCTTCTTCCTGTAGATGTTGTTGGGACTCCAAGTGCAGAGGTTTGTAGGACAGTAGCAAATTTCCCTCAAGTGGATGACCCAAGGTTTATCAATCCATGGGAGGCATAGGATGAAGATGGACTCTCTCAAACAACCCTGCAACCAAATAACAAAGAGTCTCTTGTGTCCTCAACACACCCAATACAATGGTAAATTGTATAGGTGCACTAGTTCAGCGAAGAGATGGTGATACAAGTGTAATATGGATAGTAGATACAGGTTTTTGTAATCTGAAATTATAAAAACAGCAAGGTGGCAAGTAACAAAAGTGAGCGAAAACGGTATTGCAATGCTAGGAAACAAGGCCTAGGGTTTGTACTTTCACTAGTGCAAGTTCTCTCAACAATGATAACATAATTAGATCATATAACAATCCCTCAACATGCAACAAAGAGTCACTCCAAAGTCACTAATAGTGGAGAACAAACAAAGAGATTATTGTAGGGTATGAAACCACCTCAAAGTTATTCTTTCCGGTCAATCCATTGGGATATTCCTATAAGTGTCACAAACAATCCTAGACTTCGTAATAAAATAACACCTTAAGACACACATCAACGAAAGACCTAATGTCACCTAGATACTCCAATGTCACCTCAAGTATCCGTGAGTTTGATTATACGATATGCATCACACAATCTCAGATTTATCCATTCAAACCAACACAAAGAACTCCATAGAGTGCCCCAAAGTTTCTACCAGAGAGTCAAGACAAAAACGTGTGCCAACCCCTATGCATAGATTCCCAAGGTCACGGAACCCGCAAGTTGATCACCAAAACATACATCAAGTGAATCAGTAGAATACCCCATTGTCACCAAGGGTATCCCACGCAAGACATACATCAAGTGTTCTCAAATCCTTAAAGACTCAATCTGATAAGATAACTTCAAAGGGAAAATTGAATCCATTACAAGAAGGTAGAGGGGGAGAAACATCATAAGATCCAACTATAATAGCAAAGCCCGCGATACATCAAGATCGTGCCACATCAAGAACACGAGAGAGCGAGAGAGATCAAACACATAGCTACTGGTACATACCCTCAGCCCCAAGGGTGAACTACTCCCTCCTCGTCACGGAGAGCACCGGGATGATGAAGATGGCCACTGGTGGTGGATACCCCCTCCGGCAGGGTGCCGGAACAGTGTCCCGATTGGTTTTTGGTGGCTTTGGAGGTTTGCAGCGGCGGAACTCCCAATCTTCATTCTGTTTTGGAAGTTTGGGGATATATAAGAGGTGTTGGTGTCGGGAACAAGTCAGGGGGTCCCCGAGGCAGCCACAAGGTAGGGGGCGCCCCCAGGGGGGTAGGGCATGCCCTCCACCCTCGTGGTGGCCTCGGGACTCTTCTAGTCCATCTCTGATGCTCCGTGGGCATCTTCTGGTCCAAAAATAAGCTCCGTAAATTTTTAGGTCAATTGGACTCCGTTTGGTATTCTTTTTCTGGAAACTCAAAAACAAGGGAAAAAATAGAAACTGACACTGGGCTCTAGGTTAATAGGTTAGTCCCAGAAATCATATAAAATAGCATATAAATGCATATAAAACATCCAAGATAGATAATATAATTGCATGGAACAATAAAAAAATTAATGATACGTTGGAGATGTATCATTCAGCTAACTAGAAAAAATTACATCACCTGAAAAGACTACATAACTCAATAGTTAATCCAGTGTTTATTCAACAGAAAAAATAGGCCGCCTGTGGAAGTAGACTCGTTATGGAATCTTTCCAACAATCTGACAAGTACTTCATGTATCTAACTCGGCCAAGTAAATTACACACTCATATCTTGGGCTTTAGGTACATTTAAGTTTAAAATCAAGGCAACAATAGCTAACCCAGTATTTAGTTTCTTTTATCAAATTGTGTAGAAGCATTCTATATAGGTTTATCTGCACCATGGCTGATATATTAAAGTGAGTAGCTTGAACTACATCACCTGTAAAGACTCCCTAACTTATAGACATATCCAAAACAAAATGCAGTACTCCTTCCCCATAGTATTTAATAAGTATATTGTATCATAAATGCTTTTTACTATTTTGGTTACAGATTTAATCAATTCGTTTGATGTACTTCTATTGTAAGGGGAGAAAGAACTATAGGCCAAAGGATCCTCATATCTGATGTTGGTATATTTAGCTTTAGAATTTTGGATTTAGATATCTTCGTGATCCCCCCCCCCTTTCTTTCAGTGCCCTCCTATTAGAGCTTATCTTCTTTGTTTGTGCAGATTTTATTTCTCTATGCCTACGAGGCGGTCACAAAAAATCCAAGAAGACTGACATGAGTAACCCCGGACCCGGAGGCTGTACCAATCACGTTTATAGCAGTACAAACTTGGAATATGTCCAGTATTTATTATCTTGGTAATTCACTACATATGAAGAAAGGACAACCATTCATGGGTATGTATGCCCTCATCTATTTCAACTCTCGCAGGGAAATTCTGGTAAACTGTCTTATGTCATCGAACATATTACTTTTTAGTCCAATATGAAGTACCAGTACAAATGGTACATTAAATTTTTGACGCTTATATATTCATTTTCTACATTCTCTGAAGTCTGAATGCTACTTGATGCATCGATTGGGTCAAAATGGTTCTAATGCATTTTCATCTTTAATTACTTCTTGCTTTAGTTTTAAAGCAGCCTTATAGTGCAGATCATTTTAGATGGATAGATAGCGACATGTCAATGATTACACTAAGAATAAACGGTAGACCTCATCTCTCCCTTCTTCCTTAAACTGTGTCTTGATTTTCTGAAGTGTTTGTAATTTTGACTTCCAGTTGTCCATAAAGGACGCTTAATAAATGGTCTAATGGCCTGATCTCGCCAAAAGGATCCCCTGGGTATTACCACCCGAAGGTACAATTTTGAGATAGTGACCCAAATGTGTTTATGAGGCATGCATTCGTATTATGAATTGGAAGAACATCAATCAGCAAGTATTTATGGCGGATGTCTCCTAGATGAGATAATTTTCCGCAAACCATGTCTGGTCTATTGCTCTAGGTAGAAACATCATGGAACCGTAGTGTTATTTTTTATGCCCTACATTATATCGCCGGTACACTTGGATTTGCATATTTGGAGTCCTGCTTCTACCAATTTGACTTATGATGTCCATGGTTTAGGACGAATGTTCGCAACTCATCTTCTATGCTAAGGTGTGTGTTGTGTTCCTCTTGGTTGTAGTTACTTCAACATTATTATACGATTTAAGGCACACATGATATATTGAACGTCATGAAGGATTTATTTACATTTGTTCAGTTTGTAATAATTTGTGCAAAGTTTCATCCAGTAATTGGAATGATTATTTCTTGACCGTTGTTCTCCGGAGCTCATTATTTTAGTTCTTTTCTCTTAGATTTTTGACTAATCTAGCTGCTCTGTGCTCCAGTTTCTTATTTGCAGGTGATGATCTTTCTACAACTTGCTGCCTGGGTTTACAGGTTGGTGATTCTTCTATCCTCTGTTGGAAAAGGCAGTTCCTAGGAGGCGCTTAGGCACGCCTAGGCGCTAGGCCAAACGCCTCGCCTAGGGCATAAATGGAGGTCTAGGCAGAGCAAGTAAGAAATTGCCTACCCAAGCAAGAAATCATGCCACATACTACACTGATATGTCAAATTGGTTATATTCCAATGGTGGTAGACGGTAATTAACTTATTTATATGCCCTAAACTAATATCAACACCCATATAACAATTATAAATACACTACGAGTAAAAACTATATTACCGCCTAGGCCGCGCCTAGGGCGCTTAGGCACCGCCTAGGCACTAGGCGAAGGTCAACCGCCTCGCTTACGCCTACCGCTTTTTCCAACCTTGCTTCTATCCCTTGATCTTATTCTATGCCATCTGTGCTTACATCTATGTTGGGTGCGACTATTCTTTTTCCAGCGAGCTAGCTGTTGTAGTCTCGTTTGTTTCTTTAGACGACAGAGATGACAGAAATGCCGCCATGAGACCAGGTCGTTACCTTTTTCCGTCTTTGTCCGCGTGTATCCATACAATTGTTTGTTCGTCGTTTGCCCATTTATATGTGTATATATGCTTCTTTCTAATGGTTGTTTGGATGCATATGCCCATATTGCCATTTTTTGTGAAGTGTGTAGTACAACCACTGGTTATTCCTTGTAATATCCAAATGGTATAAGAGATTTTGTTAGTGCACCATTAGCATATTCTTTGTTACCGGATCACTTCAGAGTTTAGACCAAATATTGCTGACAAAATATTACTTTGGTTTTTGTTCTAGAGCACTTTGCATAATGTCTGAACTAACAGGAGATTTGTTTTATGAAAGAGTTTAGATAGATGAAGAGGTGTTCTTCCATGAATACAATCTCTAAGTGTTGATTTTGCGCATCCCTATCTTAAAGTTTTAGATACTTGCATGTACCAGTATTAAATATGCATCCATTTTGAATGTGATGGAATAACACATCCTAATACAAACAAGAAATTGAAAAGTGAGCTTGGGCACCACCAGGTGGCGCCCCAACAACTAGTCAACAATCAAAGGTCAGCAGCATTCATTACACTATGTCAGTTACTTGTGTTGCTCAAATTTACTACCTGCCATTTTAGACTTTTGGCCGACTAAGATGTTCACCACTGAAAGTTTGCATCCTTGTGACGCCCCCGATTTAATCGTACACTAATCATGCACGCAAATGTGTACGATCAAGATCAGGGACTCACGGGAAGATATCACAACACAACTCTAAAACATAAATAAGTCATACAAGCATCATAATACAAGCCAGGGGCCTCGAGGGCTCGAGTACAAGTGCTCGATCATAGACGAGTCAGCGGAAGCAACAATATCTGAGTACAGACATAAGTTAAACAAGTTGCCATAAGATGGCTAGCACAAACTGGGATACAGATCGAAAGAGGCGCAGGCCTCCTGCCTGGGATCCTCCTAACTACTCTTGGTCGTCGACAGCGGTCTGCACGTAGCAGTAGGCACCTCGAGTGTAGTAGGAATCATCATCGACGGTGGCGTCTGGCTCCAGGGCTCCAGCATCTGGTTGCGACAACCAGGTAGAAGGAAAAGGGGAAAAGAGGGAGAAAAGCAACCGTGAGTACTCATCCAAAGTACTCGCAAGCAAGGAACTACACTACATATGCATGGGTATATGTGTAAGGAGGCCATATCGGTGGACTGAACTGCAGAATGCCAGAATAAGAGGGGGATAGCTAATCCTGTCGAAGACTACGCTTCTGGCAGCCTCCGTCTTGCAGCATGTAGAAGAGAGTAGATTGAAGTTCCCCAAGTAGCATCTCCAAGTAGCATCTCCAAGCAGCATCGCATAGCATAAACCTACCCGGCGATCCTCCCCTCGTCACCCTGTTAGAGAGCGATCACCGGGTTGTATCTGGCACTTGGAAGGGTGTGTTTTAATAAGTATCCGGTTCTAGTTGTCATAAGGTCAAGGTACAACTCCAAGTCGTCCTGTTATCGAAGATCACGGCTATTCGAATAGATAACTTCCCTGCAGGGGTGCACCACATAGCCCAACACGCTTGATCCCATTTGGCCGGACACACTTTCCTGGGTCATGCCCGGCCGCGGAAGATCAACACGTCGCAGCCCCACCTAGGCAAAACAGAGAGGCCAGCACGCCGGTCTAAACCTAAGCGCACAGGGGTCTGGGCCCATCGCCCATAGCACACCTGCACGTTGCGAGGGCGGCCGAAAGCAGACCTAGCCTAGTGGCGTTCCAGTCCAATTCGGCGCGCGCCGCTCCGTCGCTGACGTCTGAAGTGCTTCGGCTGATACCACGACGTCGGGATACCCATAACTACTCCCACGTAGATGGTTAGTGCGTATAGGCTCGTAGCCAGACTCAGATCAAATACCAAGATCTCGTTAAGCGTGTTAAGTATCCGCGAACGCCGAACAGGGCCAGGCCCACCTGTCTCCTAGGTGGTCTCAACCTGCCCTGTCGCTCCGCCACAAAGTAACAGTCGAGGGCCGTCGAGAACCCAGGCCCACCTCTACCGGGATGGAGCCACCTGTCCTTTCAGCCCCCCAACTCCGAACAGTATCACAGGTAATGTAACAGTGTAAAGTATATAGTATATGCCTGTGATCACCTCCCGAAGTGATCACAGCCCAGTAGTATAGCATGGCAGACAGATAAGAGTGTAGGGCCACTGATGGGACACTAGCATCCTATACTAAGCATTTAGGATTGCGGGTAAGGTATCAATGACTGTAGCAGCAATGACAGGCTATGCATCAGAATAGGATTAACGGAAAGCAGTAACATGCTACACTACTCTAATGCAAGCAGTATAGAGAAGAGTAGGCGATATCTGGTGATCAAGGGGGGGCTTGCCTGGTTGCTCTGGCAAGAGAGAGGGGTCGTCAACTCCGTAGTCGAACTAGTCAGCAGCAGCGTCGGTCTCGTAGTCTACCGAATAGAAGAGGGGGAAGAAACAATAAATACAGTGCAAACATAAGCAAGACGACGCAAGACATGACAAGAGCGGTGCTAGGTGTGTCCTGACGCAGTATGAGGTGATGCTGGCGAAGGGGGAAATCATCCGGGAAAGTATTCCAGGTGTTCCGTGTTTTCGGGCAGAGGAGCCGGAGGGGAAAAGTTGCGTGTTTGGTATGTTAGAGGTGCGTGGTGGACGAACGGGCTGCGTATCCGGGTTCGTCTCGTCGTTCTGAGCAACTTTCATGTAGAAAGTATTTTAATCCGAGTTACGGATTAAAAGATATTATTTTCTAAAGATTTTATTAATTTCTGGAATTTAATTAATTATTTAAATAAATTCGAAATTAGATTTATGACATTAGCATGATGTCATGCTGGCGTCAGCAGTCAACAGGGTTGACTGGTCAACCTGACCAGTGGGCCCCACTAGTCAGTGACAAATTTTACTTTAACAATTTAATTAAATTAATCAGAATTAATTAGTGGGTGGGCCCCACTGTCATACTAATTAATTAGATAATTAACAGTAGTTAATTAGGCTAATTAATCATTAGGTTAATTAATCTTAATCGTTTATTTTAATCAGAATTAATTAAGTTAATTAATTAATTAATTATTTTTATTACTTATTATCATATTTTATTTTATATTTTTCTTTTAATTCTTTAATTCCCTTTTTTTTAACTAAAACGTTCTGGGGCGCGGGCCCCCACATGCCAATGGCCCGGGGGCCATAGCGGGCAAACGGGTTACGGCCACGGGCGTACGGGCGCGGGCACGAGCGCCCAACGGGGCGAGCCCGGGCGCTGGCCTCGGGCGTGACCAGCAGCGCTGGCGCCGGTGGCCACGAAGCCGACCAGGGGAGGCGGCGGACCTGGCAGGTCGCCAGGTCGGCGAGGGCGAGGCCAGCTCGGGGTGCGGCGTGGCCGAGGCGAGGCAAGGCAGGGCGACGGCCCAGGTGGAGGGCGACGCCGTCAGGGGCAAGACGAGGCCGGCGCGGGCGGAGGCACGCCGGTCAGGGCGAGTGCGCGTGAGACGGAGAGAGAGGGAGGGCCGGGGGTCGAGGGCGCGCCTGGGGCGATGGCCGGTGCGTCGGCCGCGGTGAGCGCGTCGTGGGGGGGAAAGAGGAGAGGAAGCGGGGCTCACGGCGGGTCGTGGGGACTAGGCAGCGGGCGTGAGGAGGGCGACGGGGACGAGGCGTCGACGGAGAGGACGACGGGGTCGCAGCGGAAGCAGGCCGGCGGGGAGGCGGACGGCGACGAGGTCGGAGAGGGGCAGCCCGGCGAGGAGGAGGGGCCGACGAGGTCGCCGTGCGGCGAGGGCGAGGCGGCGACGTCGGGGGCCGGCGCGGCGGCGACGGCGGGGGCCCCTTCCAGTCCAGGAAAGGGGAGGAGGGTGAGGCCGACGGCGAGCGACGGGCGGGGCGGCACCGGTGATGCGTCGGGGAGGCGGCGATGGGTTCGGGCCCGATCCCGATTGGATCGGGAGGGGGGGAGGGAGTGGGGCGAGAGGAGAGGTGGGGATCGGCGGGGTGTGGTGGAGCGTGGGGCGCCGATGGGATCGGGGGTTGCCCCGATCTAGATCGGGGAAGGACGAGGGAGGAGTGGGACGAGGGGGAGGGAGTGGGTGGCGGCTAGGGTTGGCCTGGGGGGGGTGGGGGGTTATGAGGGGAGAGGTGGGCCGGCCGGGGTGGGCTGGCCGACTGGGCCGGCCGGTTGGCTAGCTGGGTCGGTTGGCCCGGGGGTTTGGGGGGTTTCCTTTTCTTTTCTTTTTTTTGTTAGTTTGTTTTTTCTATTTTATTTCTTTTCTTCTTTTCTGTTTTATTAAATTTCGGTGTTTATGAAAAACCCAAGTTGCACCTAAAATATTTTTAATACTTATGCCACTACCGCAATTAACTTGGCACCTAATATAAAACCATTTGTATTTGTTTATTATTTTATAATCATTTAACTAATTGTTTTGCTACTATTATATTCATTTTGAGTATTTACATATTTTATACAAGTGTGGTTTCTCCACCATAATTACCTACGCATTATTTGGCACCACCAGAACATTTTAGTTTTATTATTTGAAAACTTTTGTTGTTTGCCTATATTTTAAATTTGAATTTGAATCGTTTTGAACTAACACGAGTTTACCAACAGTAAACGAGGTGACGTGGCATCATTAGCAGAGGTTCACTGTAGCTTAAATACCCGGGCGTCACAATTCTCCTCCACTACAAGAAATCTCGTCCCGAGATTTAGGAGCAGGAGTAAGGGGGAATGGATTTGGTTACGAAATTTTAACGAATCTCCTCATTGTGGCTTGCTCTTCTTGAAGAGATAGATCCACTACGTTGATGTCTTAATTTCTCTGTTGCAGGTCATCATGATGAAGTCGACGTCCTTTCTTCGGGATCTCCATCGTAATTACGAAAAGGGTAAGGGGTAGCTTCAAAAGGTCAGACCTCTACAAGGTTGCAACCTGGTAGCTAACATCGGGGAAGGTGGCGAAAAGTAACTCTCGAACTAAAACTTAAGAAAATATTGAGAGCAAGTAAGGAGGTACCATGAGAAGTTTCAAGCGGGTAGGCAATCGTTCGTTGCCTAAAACAGAGTGTGAAGGGGGTTCAGAGCAACGGGAATAAGCATTGCGTAGGATACCAGAATTGATCACTAGGAAGGTGCCTCATGAGTTACATACGACGCCAAGAGCGCGGAACAACTTTGGAAACAGGGAAGCACAGGAGAGTTAGGTTTCGATCCTGTGGAACTGTGGGTTATGGGCCCACCATGTGGTTGAAAGTAGGAAGGGGGCCGTCATCTTGCACGGTCACGATAGTAAGGTATGTCAGAGGGTAGCTTGCCATTTATGTTGGCAACAATGTCGGTACCAAGGGCGAGGGACAAAGAGAACCATTTTCCTGCTCGTTGAAACGAGGCGGGCCAAGAGGCAAAGTTCTCGTCCGTCGGCGGTTACCAAAATGTCATCAACAATAGAAACAGGGTCTTACTGACAGAATTGTACAACGAGGTGTTTACATAAGCAGGAGAATATTACTGCTCAGATCATATAGTTCACAAGAAAGGTTAAACCAACAATGGAAGGAAAATATGATCATCAGATTAAACAGAACAGTGAAAAGGAAATTATGTTTAACCACATATTTCAAGGGTATATCCTTCCCAAGGACAAGCAGAGCAAGATATCCATGACAGGATATAAAGTAGAAAACCATTTAGGTAAGGGGGGAGGAATCTCATGATATTACTCATACAACGGTGTTAGGATAATTGATAATTAAAATATAGCATCGTGCTTCAAACGTGCCTGCTGAAAATCGAAGTACCATTGACATGCTTCGAGATAGCAGTGACATGGTCTTCAGGTGAAGATCAGACTTTGGAAACACGAAGGATCCATCAAGAATAACTTGTAGAATAAGTCTTACAATCTCCTCATGGATGAATGGATAACCTTGCTGAAAAGGAATCTATAATGATAGGTCCTCCAGCCGGGGGGGGGGGTGCTAGGCATGACATCATGTTACCGGGTCATCAAAGGATCAACATCATAACTCTTGGAAAGTTGTCCCAACCATCATATCTGACCGAGATTCAGATCCGATTGGTGTCAGGATACCTCAGACTTAGGATACCTGAGAAGAAAAGGTGCAACGCAAATTGACGAGATGACATTGTAAGATTCTCGGGGAAATGAACTATGAAGTGATGTCCGTTAACAAGAGTCCATCATTAACCCAAGGAGAGGACAAGGAGGTGTCTGGTGAACTCAACGGCAATTCACCGAGATTCCCCAAAAGATGGATTTCCACCATTAAGTGAACAAGGAGATAACATTTGTCAGATCAAACGATATAAGGAAGTATGCTCGAGGAAAACATACACAATTAAACATTGGTTGAAAGGTGCGCCCGAAATATGGGTTGGGTTGCACGACCAATGTCAGAATGGTGATTCAATTAGCGAAGGACTTAGAATGAACTATCGCCCATTCACTTCAAAGCAATAGGGTTGTTAGAAGTTTTGAATTCACACGTCATAGCTCCATTGTTGGTATTCCGGTTGAAAACAATACGGGGACCAAGGAATGAACGAAGATGGCAAGAAGTATTATGATATCAAGAATTATTAAGAGGTGGTGAAATTCTCACCACATTCTTGACAAAAAGAGATGGTAATACTTCCGAGGTAAGGAAGATCAACTGTTGGGTAGCAGTGATCTCAAGGTTTACACAAAACACGAACAAGTTGTGTTGAACGGAAGGCAATAAAGTGGTCGATGAGAATAGGAATCATCGAGGGCAAGGATGGTATTTCTCATCATGAATTCAACTGATATCCTGGATGAGCTCAGAATGTTGATGATCACGACACCTTTATCGCGAGAGTTCATGAAGATGTAATCGATCGGCGACGACATCAAGTCAAAGTAATGATGAAGTGAAAGGTTATTGGAACCAAGGGTACGACACAACTCGAAACCAAGCTTGTTGTTCAAGGCGAAATGGTATGACGATGAGGATCGACGTAAGGTTAGCTCATCGTCGAAAATTGTGCTCCGAGAAGAAGGACCGGGTAGCACAGTTAAAATCATCACGACAATGATATAGCCAAACAGGCTAGGAATGGCGTGATCGGGTACAAACTCGTACTTATAGAAGCTTACTGAAGAGTTGTTGAACCGTAGAGCAGACTCGGTTTAGTTATCGGTGTCTTTGAGTGTTCAATAACTCCGAGCCCATGAAAAATTGTAATCGGTGAGTATGTAGTACTTGATGAAGAACTCATAAGAAATTATGCAGTTCCAAGATAATCTCGAGATACCAGGTGGTAATACTCGACGACAGATCAAACTAGAAGTTGAACTGGGGTATTGCTCTATAGAAGACAAGTGCTTAAACTTGCACAGGACATGATATTTAAAGGAGAACATGGTCATAACCATGATTGCAAAAAGGCCAGATCTCAGATATAAGATGAACTTATACCAAGGGAATAATTGATTTTAAAAGAAGCTTCGATGAGAAGATGTACATCGTGTCCATGGGCATGAACGCAAAGTTCAAGGTCGACTCCCACTTCTCCAATGCACAACCTTTCATTCACTTCTCGCGCTCAATGAAGTTGTAGTTTTGAAATTTTATCTGGCAAAATACCATAAGAGTACGACTCGTGAAAACTTTCGAGTTCACACATATTAAGGAAGGCATAGGTTCAACCCATCGGGGCATCTTAGAATCCTATACCAGAATCTTTTAGAAGTAATTAACTCAAGCTCGAAGGCAGAGCATGGTTGAGAAAGCAGACGATACAATTTACCAAAGGCATTATGTATCCGAGAAAAAGGCTCACAAGTTTATTGAATATGAAGGGCATTGTCAGATAAAATCCAACAAAGGAGCTGGTGGTCCACAGGGGATCTGAGGTGAGCACCGGTACTCAACCAGAGGAAGAAGAATGCACGGGCATCATATTATAGAACATCGGAATGATTCGATGCTTAGATAATAAAGGAATTTCGATTTCCAAAACAAAGGATCGGAAGCAGTCGCTCTGATCAAGGATGGATAAGTTGGATATACCAGAGGCACAATTGACGACAAATAGTTTGGTCGAGAACCAGCTCATGTTCAAAAATGATGTCTGAGCCGGAAGGATAATTTAGAAGGGTTGATAGATGATTGTGTGCATTCGCACACGTGCTGAATCAATAGGATCAAAATGACGATGCCTAAGGATACTAACGAATATTGCCAGACATATGGAAAGCATCCATAATGCAAGCAGACAAGTATTGCAGAGCAATAAGCTATTAAGGATTTTTGGAGGATCAAACAGTATTTCGAAGACCATTGTGAAACACATGAACAACTGGGGGATGAGCGGATACTCGATAGTGCGAGAATTATCCATAGGGGTATTCAGGTGACAAGGAACAGCAAGGCGATAAGCTCAAAGGATTATCGAGACAACGACGAGTGTTTCGAGGTATCTGGTAATAACAAGACCAACTGGGGATGAATGTAAGAATAACAACTGCAAGTAGTTATCCATAAGGGTTGACGGTGGAAGGGGAATTGTAAATGCGATGAACATAAGTTCTCGGGTTAACAACGGAGAGTATCTTCAGGGTCTTCACGTGCCGCAGACGATCATCATTAATAAGGGGCTCTCCGGGTGAAAATGATAACGAGATCCTAAAGTTAGATTTAGCAAAAATCATTTAACCCGAATAGAAGAGAAATAAGAGTCCCAGAGTATAGGTCGAGGAATAAAAGATCCTAATACCACCCAATGGCGACGTGGGCCCGTAAGGCACACAGCCAAGTTAGTAAAAGTTTTGCAATGGCTAGACTCGACTTCGGCCAAGGAGTTGGAAAGGGGGATTCCTACAGGCAGTCGGCTCTGATACCAACTTGTGACGCCCCCGATTTAATCGTACACTAATCATGCACGCAAATGTGTACGATCAAGATCAGGGACTCACGGGAAGATATCACAACACAACTCTAAAACATAAATAAGTCATACAAGCATCATAATACAAGCCAGGGGCCTCGAGGGCTCGAATACAAGTGCTCGATCATAGACGAGTCAGCGGAAGCAACAATATCTGAGTACAGACATAAGTTAAACAAGTTGCCATAAGATGGCTAGCACAAACTGGGATACAGATCGAAAGAGGCGCAGGCCTCCTGCCTGGGATCCTCCTAACTACTCCTGGTCGTCGTCAGCGGGCTGCACGTAGTAGTAGGCACCTCCGGTGTAGTAGGATCGTCATCGACGGTGGCGTCTGGCTCCAGGGCTCCAGCATCTGGTTGCGACAACCAGGTAGAAGGAAAGGGGAAAAGAGGGAGAAAAGCAACCGTGAGTACTCATCCAAAGTACTCGCAAGCAAGGAACTACACTACATATGCATGGGTATATGTGTAAGGAGGCCATATCGGTGGACTGAACTGCAGAATGCCAGAATAAGAGGGGGATAGCTAATCCTGTCGAAGACTACGCTTCTGGCAGCCTCCGTCTTGCAGCATGTAGAAGAGAGTAGATTGAAGTTCCCCAAGTAGCATCTCCAAGTAGCATCTCCAAGCAGCATCGCATAGCATAAACCTACCCGGCAATCCTCCCTCGTCACCCTGTTAGAGAGCGATCACCGGGTTGTATCTGGCACTTGGAAGGGTGTGTTTTAATAAGTATCCGGTTCTAGTTGTCATAAGGTCAAGGTACAACTCCAAGTCGTCCTGTTACCGAAGATCACGGCTATTCGAATAGATTAACTTCCCTGCAGGGGTGCACCACATAGCCCAACACGCTTGATCCCATTTGGCCGGACACACTTTCCTGGGTCATGCCCGGCCGCGGAAGATCAACACGTCGCAGCCCCACCTAGGCAAAACAGAGAGGCCAGCACGCCGGTCTAAACCTAAGCGCACAGGGGTCTGGGCCCATCGCCCATAGCACACCTGCACGTTGCGAGGGCGGCCGAAAGCAGACCTAGCCTAGTGGCGTTCCAGTCCAATTCGGCGCGCGCCGCTCCGTCGCTGACGTCTGAAGTGCTTCGGCTGATACCACGACGTCGGGATACCCATAACTACTCCCACGTAGATGGTTAGTGCGTATAGGCTCGTAGCCAGACTCAGATCAAATACCAAGATCTCGTTAAGCGTGTTAAGTATCCGCGAACGCCGAACAGGGCCAGGCCCACCTGTCTCCTAGGTGGTCTCAACCTGCCCTGTCGCTCCGCCACAAAGTAACAGTCGAGGGCCGTCGAGAACCCAGGCCCACCTCTACCGGGATGGAGCCACCTGTCCTTTCAGCCCCCCAACTCCGAACAGTATCACAGGTAATGTAACAGTGTAAAGTATATAGTATATGCCCGTGATCACCTCCCGAAGTGATCACAGCCCAGTAGTATAGCATGGCAGACAGACAAGAGTGTAGGGCCACTGATGGAACACTAGCATCCTATACTAACCATTTAGGATTGCGGGTAAGGTATCAATGACTGTAGCAGCAATGACAGGCTATGCATCAGAATAGGATTAACGGAAAGCAGTAACATGCTACACTACTCTAATGCAAGTAGTATAGAGAAGAGTAGGCAATATCTGGTGATCAAGGGGGGGGCTTGCCTGGTTGCTCTGGCAAGAGAGAGGGGTCGTCAACTCCGTAGTCGAACTAGTCAGCAGCAGCGTCGGTCTCGTAGTCTACCGAATAGAAGAGGGGGAAGAAACAATAAATACAGTGCAAACATAAGCAAGACGACGCAAGACATGACAAGAGCGGTGCTAGGTGTGTCCTAACGCAGTATGAGGTGATGCTGGCGAAGGGGGAAATCATCCGGGAAAGTATTCCCGGTGTTCCGTGTTTTCGGGCAGAGGAGCCGGAGGGGGAAAGTTGCGAGTTCGATAGGTTAGGGGTGTGTGGCGGACGAACGGACTGCGTATCCGGATTCGTCTCGTCGTTCTGAGCAACTTTCATGTTGAAAATATTTTAATCCGAGTTACGGATTAAAAGATATGATTTTCTAAAGATTTTATTAATTTCTGGAATTTAATTAATTATTTAAATAAATTCGAAATTAGATTTATGACATCAGCATGATGTCATGCTGGCGTCAGCAGTCAACAGGGTTGACTGGTCAACCTGACCAGTGGGCCCCACTGGTCAGTGACAAATTTTAATTTAACAATTTAATTAAATTAATCAAAATTAATTAGTGGGTGGGCCCCACTGTCATACTAATTAATTAGATAATTAACAGTAGTTAATTAGGTTAATTAATCATTAGGTTAATTAATCTTAATCGTTTATTTTAATCAGAATTAATTAAGTTAATTAATTAATTAATTATTTTTATTACTTATTATCATATTTTATTTTATATTTTTCTTTTAATTCTTTAATTCCCTTTTTTTTAACTAAAACGTTCTGGGGCGCGGGCCCCCACATGCCAATGGCCCGGGGGCCATAGCGGGCAAACGGGTTACGGCCACGGGCGTACGGGCGCGGGCACGAGCGCCCAACGGGGCGAGCCCGGGCGCTGGCCTCGGGCGTGACCAGCAGCGCTGGCGCCGGTGGCCACGAAGCCGACCAGGGGAGGCGGCGGACCTGGCAGGTCGCCAGGTCGGCGAGGGCGAGGCCAGCTCGGGGTGAGGCGTGGCCGAGGCGAGGCAAGGCAGGGCGACGGCCCAGGCGGAGGGCGACGCGTCCGGGGCAAGACGAGGCCGGCGCGGGCGGAGGCACGCCGGTCAGGGCGAGTGCGCGCGAGACGGAGAGAGAGGGAGGGCCGGGGGTCGAGGGCGCGCCTGGGGCGATGGCCGGTGCGTCGGCCGCGGTGAGCGCGTCGTGGGGGGAAAGAGGAGAGGAAGCGGGGCTCACGGCGGGTCGTGGGGACTAGGCAGCGGGCGTGAGGAGGGCGACGGGGACGAGGCGTCGACGGAGAGGACGACGGGGTCGCAGCGGAAGCAGGCCGGCGGGGAGGCGGACGGCGACGAGGTCGGAGAGGGGCAGCCCGGCGAGGAGGAGGGGCCGACGAGGTCGCCGTGCGGCGAGGGCGAGGCGGCGACGTCGGGGGCCGGCGCGGCGGCGACGGCGGGGGCCCCTTCCAGTCCAGGAAAGGGGAGGAGGGTGAGGCCGACGGCGAGCGACGGGCGGGGCGGCGCCGGTGATGCGTCGGGGAGGCGGCGATGGGTTCGGGCCCGATCCCGATTGGATCGGGGGGGGGGGAAGGGAGTGGGGCGAGAGGAGAGGTGGGGATCGGCGGGGTGTGGTGGAGCGTGGGGCGCCGATGGGATCGGGGGTTGCCCCGATCTAGATCGGGGAAGGACGAGGGAGGAGTGGGACGAGGGGGAGGGAGTGGGTGGCGGCTAGGGTTGGCCTGGGGGGTGGGGGGTTATGCGGGGAGAGGTGGGCCGGCCGGGGTGGGCTGGCCGACCGGGCCGGCCGGTTGGCTAGCTGGGTCGGTTGGCCCGGGGGTTTGGGGGGTTTCCTTTTCTTTCTTTTTTTGTTAGTTTGTTTTTTCTATTTTATTTCTTTTCTTCTTTTCTGTTTTATTAAATTTCGGTGTTTATGAAAAACCCAAGTTGCACCTAAAATATTTTTAATACTTATGCCACTACCGCAATTAACTTGGCACCTAATATAAAACCATTTGTATTTGTTTATTATTTTATAATCATTTAACTAATTGTTTTGCTACTATTATATTCATTTTGAGTATTTACATATTTTATACAAGTGTGGTTTCTCCACCATAATTACCTACGCCTTATTTGGCACCACCAGAACATTTTAGTTTTATTATTTGAAAACTTTTGTTGTTTGCCTATATTTTAAATTTGAATTTGAATCGTTTTGAACTAACACGAGTTTACCAACAGTAAACAAGGTGACGTGGCATCATTAGCAGAGGTTCACTGTAGCTTAAATACCCGGGCGTCACAATCCTCCAGGAGATAGGATATTGATATGGTAAGACAATAAATAAGTAATATATGGAGTCGAACCTAACCTATCGACGTAATCACTTGCGTTTCCACTTCTACATGCCAGGATACCAATTCAAAGACGTGACTGTGATTGCTATCCAACTGCCTATAAATAAATCGAACACAATGCTGAGATAGAGCCACACAAGTACTCGAATCCTCGGCAGCAACAAAAATCCTTTCTGTCTTGGTCTCGGCTCCAGAAGCACGGGGAAATGGCTTCTTCTGCACCGCCGGCGCCGGCCGAGAGACCGCACGCCGTGTGCCTGCCGGCGGCCGCGCAGGGGCACATCATCCCGATGCTCGACGTTGCCAAGATGCTCCACGCCCGCGGCTTCCACGTCACCTTCGGGGCTGTTTGGTTCTAGACCTAGCATTGCCATACTTTACCACACATTTTTGTCAAGCTTGTCTAAGGTTAGTTCATCAAAATGAAAGCCACAAGTTGGCAAGCCTAAGGAAACCTTGTCACATTTTTTGTGTGTATGTCATGTGGGGTTCAAGTGTGGCTTGCCTAAGGTGTGGCTTGAACCAAACACTCAACTAAATTAGTCAAACTTGCCTAACTTTTTTTTTTTGAAACGGAGGCAAAAGTTTTGCCTCATCGATTAATTAAGAAGAAGAGAATTGCCCAGTTAATTAAAGAAAAACCGGGCGAAAACCAATACAAACGGAGGACGGACTAACTACTCACATGGCAAGAAAAACCCCACAACCGCATAGGCGGCCCCCGCCGGACTCTTTAATTACACAACATCCACAAACCTCGACATTGCTACTACGCCATGTGACCCCCGACAAGAACACCTCGATATAAGACATCAAACACCTTCCAACCCACAACGACGACCCAATCCAAGAGGATGGGCCGAGAGAATGAATATCATCCATCAAGTAGCCAGAGACGCCTTGCTTATGGCACCACTCTTGCCTTTTCCCACCTTCTTGTGTTTGCCTCTTATTGGTGTCCCCGTCAGAAGGCAAGCAATCGACCTGCCCAAACCAGGTCTAGCAACCTCCACACTGGCGAGCAAGTCACAAAGTTCTTTCGCGAAGAGAGCATTTGGATTTGGAGTAGGTGCAACCACATTTGGCTCAGTGGTCATGTCACTCACAGGCATCACATGCTCGATGGTCGCAGACGAGGGAATGGCAGAGACTGCAACGTCCAAATCACCACACCCATTGGCATCAGGTATCTGGCTAGACTCCAGGGGTGATGATGGCGGTAAAGCCACAATCGAGATCTCGGGGGGGTCTACCTTCCGTTGTTCGACGGACAGAGGCAGAACTGGGCCCTCACACAACTCCCGCAACTCAGGCATGATCTCCAGCACCGGAGTCACAACCACATCATTGTCCAGTCCCTCAGAGGCTGACGATGAAGAACATGCTCTAGCACGAGGGGAGAAACGACCATGAAGCTCGGCACCCATCCCGACCTCGAAGGTGTCAACAGGCACAACCAAAGGACGCAATACATGAGCTGTCTGCAACACAGGCGGCACCATGGAGAGATCGCCAAGTGCAGCCTCAACATGGTCCATGAAGCTCTCCATCCGCAACATCCAACCTTGCATGGAGTCAATGACATCACGAAGAGGCTGGACCGTTTCCTGAAGCTGGAGGGATGTCATACCAAGGAGCTCAGAGCGCAACAGCTTGGCCTGCCGCTCCAAGGCAGGCCGCACAGGGAAATCCGTCGAGGCCATAGAGCCAGCAGGAGCAGCAACAATTGATGCCCAAGAATCACGACAAAACGCCTTCGAGAGCGGCGAGGCTTCTTTCTGGACCTTGCGAGGAGCTAGAGCTTGTTGGTGCCCGGGGAGGCGTGGCAACGTTGATACGGTTGGGCTTCCCAAAAAGCCGAGGGGACGCCAGGGATTGCGGCACTCACGTGCTCGATGACCATTCTCAAGGCACCGAGAACACCAAACAGCCCATGATGCACCGAGAACACCAAACTTGCCTAACTTAGGTGTGGCAACATTTGGCAAAGTTAGTCACAAACCAAACAGCCCCTCGTCAACACCGAGTACAACCACACCCGCCTCGTTCGCTCCCGCGGCCCCGCCGCGGTGGCCGGCGTCCCAGACTTCCGCTTCGCCACCATCCCGGACGGCCTGCCGCCCTCTGACAACGACGTCACGCAGGAAATCGCGTCGCTGTGCAAGTCCACCACAGAGACCTGTCACGGGCCATTCCGCCGCCTCCTCGTGGACCTCAACGACCCCGCCACTGGCCACCCGCCTGTGACCTGCGTCGTCATGGAGTTCTCCATGGAGGCGGCCAGGGAGCTCGGCCTCCCCTACGTCCAACTGTGGACGGCCAGCGCCATCAGCTTCCTCGGCTACCATCACTACCGCCTCCTCTTCGCCCGCGGCCTCGCGCCGATCAAAGACGTCAACCTGCTGACGGACGAGTACCTTGACATGCCGGTGGAGGACGTGCCAGGCCTGAGGAATATGAGGTTCAAGGATTTCCCGAGCTTCATACGCAGCCCGGCCCCGGGCGACTACATGCTGCATTTCGCGCTCGGTATAGCGGAGGCACGGACGGCGCGGCTGCCGTGATCGTCAACACCTTTGGCGACCTCGAGGGGGAGGCAGTGGCGGACATGGAGGCGCTCGGCCTGCCCAACTTCTACACCATCGTCCCGCTCTCGCTGCTGGCACCGCTCAAGGGTCCGAGTTCCACCATCAGCATGAGCCTCTGGAAGCCGGAGGAGGAGTGCCTCCCGTGGCTCGATGCCAAGGACACCGGCTCCGTCGTGTACGTCAACTTCGGCAGCATCACCGTCATGACCAACGAGCAGCTGGTGGAGTTCGCGTGGAGGCTGGCCAAGAGTGGCAGGCACTTCCTCTGGGTCATCCGCCCGGACCTCGTCAAGGGCGACACCGCTGTGCTGCCGCCGGAGTTCTCGGACGAGACGGCGGGGCGCGGGCTGGTGGTCTCCTGGTGTCCGCAGCAGGAGGTGCTGCGCCACCCGGCCGTGGGCGCGTTCCTGACGTACAACGGCTGGAACTCGACGCTGGAGAGCATGTGCGGCAGCGTGCCCGTCATCAGCTGGCCGTTCTTGGCGGACCAGCAGACCAACTGCCGGTACCAGTGCACCGAATGGGGCGTTGGCATGGAGATCGACGGCAGCGTCCGGCGCGACGCCATCGCGGACCTCATCACGGAGGTCATGGAGGGGGAGAAGGGGAAGGCGAAGAAGAAGAAGGCGCATGAGTGGAGGGAGAAAGCGGTCAAGGCGACCAAGCCCGGCGGCTCTTCTCGCCGCAACTTCGATGAGTTGATCCGTGGCGTGCTAGCTCCGTCTTTCCACGACGATCCTGCTAGCTAGCAGTAGCACTGCCCTGCTCCATCCATGATGTATTTTATTCACTATCAGCTGAGAAATTCGAAAACCAAATGTGGGCGACTATGTGCAAGCCGATTTTTGTTCTGCCGTTGGATTGTGATTGAACGGTCCAACAGAACTTCAGACTCTTCAGTACAACCAAAATCGACTGCTTTCACAAGTTCTGTTTTCAATAGATTTATTCTTTGATTGGATCAAAACATAGTTGGGCTGTGAGAGATGGTGCTTGTTCCTGCTAACTGCTAAATGGCATTGTCTAAAGACCAATGCATCCCAGATCTTCCATAGGAACAGCGATGTCATGGAGGGTTGCAGGGACATCGATCTTCAAAATGAGATTGAAAGTTGCGGCGGTGGAAATAGTTTTTCGTGGTGCTCCTGGATGTTTTCGGGGTATGTAGATATATATAGGCGAAGGAAGTCGGTCAAGGGAGCCACGATGGGCCCACGAGGCAGGGGGCGCGCCCACCTTACTGGGCGCGCCGGCCACCCTCGTGGCCGCCTCAGCTGCTTCTTGACGTCCACTCCAAGTCTCCTGGATTGCGTTTGTTCCAAAAAGATCGCTCTCGAAGGTTTCATTCCGTTTGGACTCCGTTTGATATTCCTTTCCTTCGATATACTGAAATAGGCAAAAAAAACAGCAATTCAGGTTGGGCCTCCGGTTAGTAGGTTAGTCCAAAAAATGATATAAAAGTGTAAAGTAAAGCCCATAAACATCCAAAACAGGTAATATAATAGCATGAAACAATCAAAAATTATAGATATGTTGGAGACATATCAAGGTACGATGTTCCTCTGAGACAGGCGCTCGCCGCAGAAGGCCCGTCAACATATTCGGTTGTATATCGGATAGTCCGGGGCTTTTGTTGTCGGTCTCTCTAGGAGTCGAACACCCCGGACCTCGGGCGGCCGAAGAGTCACCTTCTGGTCGTGTCCTCCTTTGCGGATCAGGAGAGATCCTCCGGAATGACACCTCGGGGTCGTCCGCCTTATGGGGCGGGGAAGAATGAGGAGGCGTTTCACTCTCCATCATCTCCAGAAGAAGATCCCCCGAGGATGAAGATTGTTGAGGAAGGCTATAGGCCGAACTGCAATAACACGCATCTCAAATATTACTCCCACAAACAGGAAAAGAACGGGATATTCTTATAAAACACCTTTGTTCACTTACGGATCGGCTAAAGGCTGGCCCCCTTATGGGCACTATACGGCAATGTTGCCTCCTGAATCAGGGCCTCCTGATAGGGATTTCTTCACTCGCTTAGAAGCCTCCGCCTTCAAGTCTTCGGGGGGCGGCCCTTTTCTTCCTGTGGGGGGGAGGGAATATTAGATTCTCCTCCCCGTTCATCCTTCGACACGGGAGTTCCAATTTCCCCAGATACGGTGCGTGACGTACCTCCGGTATGGAGGCCACTTTTGACCTCCCCACTCCTCTCCTTGTCCTCTCCCGATGGCACTTGATAAGGTGCACGAGCCAGCATCTTGGTTAATACCGGATCCGCTGAATCTTTGGGAAGAGGGGCCGAACACCTGATCCTCTCCGCCTTCTTTATCCAGCCCTGACCTAGGATGGTTTTTCAGAGTAATGTTATGATAAACATAATGGAAATATGTTCGGTTGTTGAGTACTTACCGGGGTATCTGGATGGTTGCAATCGAGGCATGCGTCCTTTGTAGTGTTCGGACACTTTTTTCGTGATCCGAAGAATAATTTATACATCCCTTCGAGCATCATGCCGAAGAAGTGTTGAATGGTCCGCGGTCCTTCCGAATTGAACTCCCACATACGGAGTGGTCGTCACTGGCATGGTAGGACCCGACGGACTAGCATTACTTGGATTACTTTGACAAGACTGATGTCCTTCTCGATGAGATCCTGAATACGGCCTTGCAATGTCCGCACTTCATCAAGCGATCCCCAGTCCAGCCCCTTGTTGACCCACGATGCAAGCTGCGGCGGAGGACCGGACCGGAAGACAGGTGCAGCCGCCCACTTTCTACCTCGAGGTGCTGTAATATAAAACCACTCTCGTTGCCATAGGTCGGAAGCTTCCGGGAAGGAACCCTTTGGCCATAAAACATTGGTAAATTTGCTTATTGTAGCACCTCCGCACTCCGCGTGTCTCCCGTCGATTGTCTTCGACTTCACATTGAAGGTCTTGAGCCATAAGTCGAAGTGTGGAGTGATGCGGAGGAAGGCCTCACACACGAGAATGAATGACGAGATGTGAAGGAAGGAGTCCGGAGCTAGATCGTGAAAATCTAGCCCGTAATAGAACATGAGCCCTCTAACAAAGGGATGAAGACCGAAGCCTAGCCCTCGGAGGAAGTGAGGGATAAACACGACCCTCTCATTGGATTTGGGAGTAGGGATAACCTGCCCTTGAGCAGGAAGCCTGTGAAGGATTTCCGCAGTCAAGTACCTTGCCTCCCTAAGCTTCGTGATGTCCTCCTCTGTGACAGAAGAGGCCGTCCACCAGCCTTGAAGGATGGATCCGGACATAGTCGGAGGTCCGAAGTTCTTGGGCTAAACCTCGGGTGTTGGAACTCGAGGAGGGAGGAGGAGAGGATTAAGCGTGGAAAGAAAAAGACAGGTCTTGCCCTCTTTATAAAGATGATGAATATCAAACATCCCCTGCGTGGCCTTTGAAACTTGCCTATTCCCAAGGAATCATACCAACGGAACAATTGGGTTATCCACGCCCGTATTGATGAGAATCCCATGATAACGAGATGCGATCTCTGCTTTGACAAGACGTGCCAATAAAACCGCACCTCGAAATACGGAGGGGCATGATAAAAACGGTTCGAATAAAGACCGGGCCGCGACGTGATTTCACGCTATGGAACAGTTGTCAGCAGATTAGACTCGTGAGAACATTATACTCTCTACGGTGGTGTATGGAATTTGTTTTACAGGGCCGGACACGATTCTTATGTTCAAGATCTACTTTGAAGTATTCGGGGAAGAAACCTGCCTTGCAATGCCGAAGACAAATCTGCGCGCCGGACTCATCGTCATTGAAGCCTGGTTCAGGGGCTACTGAGGGAGTCCTGGATTAAGGGGTCCTCAGACAGCCAGACTATACACATGTGCCGGATTGTTGGGCTATAAAGATACAAGATAGAAGACTTCGTCCCGTGTCCGGATGGGACTCTCCTTTGCGTGGAAGGCAAGCTTGGCGATTCGGATATGAAGATTTCTTTCTCTGTAACCGACTCTGTGTAACCCTATCCCCTCTGGTGTCTATATAAACCGGAGGGTTTAGTCCGTAGGACAAGAACAATCATAATCAAAGGCTAGCTTCTAGGGTTTAGCCTCTATGATCTCGTGGTAGATCAACTCTTGTAATACTCATATCATCAAGATCAATCAAGCATGAAGTAGGGCATTACCTCCATCGAGAGGGCCCGAACCTGGGTAAAAATTTTGTCCCCCGCCTCCTGTTACCATTAGCCTTATACGCACAGTTCGGGACCCCCTACCCGAGATCCGCCGGTTTTGACACCGACAGGAGCCACGCTAGACACACGAACCTTGGACATGATGAGGAGTGGGGCAGCGAGGTGGCCGGGGTTGGGGTAGTTGGCAGGACAAAGGGGGCCGATGCAGGGAACACGACGGCACCCGACGATGCCGACAAGCCAGAAGCTGGAGGAGATGTAGATCCGGGCCACCGGGGCCGAGGCCGTCAAGACACCGGCAAGCTATAGAGGCGGGAGGAGACGCAGCCTCACTAGCGACGGGGCCGGCGTCGCGCTGGAAGAGACACCGGCAACCCAAGGACACTAGAAAACGTAGGTCGAGGTCCGCCGGGTCCGGAGCAACACCAACGAGGGTTCCAACGCAAAGGCACAAGCGCTCGCAGAACACCAGCAGGCACGCCACAAGGGCCGGCCGACGCTAGGGAGGCACCACCGGAAGCACATCAAAAAGGCGCACCTTGAAGCCATGGCCGCGGCTCGGAAGGAGAAGAGCGTCGTCGCGAGCACCGCAAGGACTGTCCTAGCTAGCAAAGGAGCATGCCATCCCCAATCCCGGGTTCGGCGCCGTCAACAGAGAGGATGCCGGTGGTAGAACGGACAGATCTGACGCGGAGACGGGGAAAGGCAGAGGCACCTTGCAGGGGCAAGAGCTCGCAGCGGCCGGTGGCAGGGAGGGCGGGCGAGGGCTGGGGTGTACGAGGCCACTGAGGACGCGCTGACACAGGGCATGGCTGGCGGAGGGCGGCCGACAGGGGAGCCGAAGCTTGACGAGGCGCCCCGCTGAGCAGTACGTCAGATCCGCCCGGTCGCCGCCATCCTGGGTCCGGCACGGCTTTGCCGGCCGACCCTCCGGTGTCGGCGAGCGGGAGAGGGCGGCAGGGAGGGGGCCTGCTGGGCGGCGGCTGGTTCCCCCGTGTCGCCAGGGGAGGAGGGCGACGCGGGGGTCGGGGAGGGCCTAACTGTCTATATAACATACTCAAACAAAGACATGCATGCCCTTACATATGATTGATCCGCCTTTTTACATGCTACTAAACAAATTGAGCCGTGTCGAGCTCGGGTGAGGAGGTGGTCCGTCATTCTTTTCTTCGGTGGCTGCTATGGTGGTGCCGGAGGCAGGTGACGAGCGTTGATGTGAAGCTCAGAGATGTTCTGTTATCTATTCAGTTTTGTCATGTCGGTCCTTACGTGACTTGTACTTTGATCTTTATAATATGAATGAGACATGTATTACCATGCCAAAAAAAAACTTTGCATGGAATTCCCATTGATTTGTTTTTGCTCTATTATTACCAATGATTTGTTTATTTACATTTCAAATGCAACAATTAGCAACTTAGCATCAGATGGGTTGTTCCTTTGCTGTATTTCTTTTTGCGGAAATCACTCTCTTAGTTTAGGGTTCCTTTATCCAAATAACAAACGTATGAATGTGAGGTTTCCTATAATGTAGAAAGCATCATTTGTGTCAAGATGCCACAAGGTTCCTACAATCCTGCTTTTTTATGGGTAAATCGGATACATGATTCCATCCCATATTTCAGAGTTGTCGACTGCCAAAAACGTGCAAGAGTTCTCTCTTTCCGTGAAAGAAAAGAGGATCCTTTGGCTAGCATTTCTCGTGCCTCCAGTAGGTGCCGCCGCCGGTCTACCTTGTCTTATGTAGTCTTAGGGCCATGGAGGCGTAATGGATCCCGACACTTGCAGGTGGGAGGGCTCTGTTTTTCTTGCTCTTTTGAGTTTTGTTAGGGTTTGTGTCCTGCTCAGAGAGGCGAGGCAGCGACGGCTCTTTGAAGATAGAATAAGATTCTCCATGCCTAGTCCCCGTCCCGGTGGTGTTTCTAGCATCATCAAAGAGCGTGTGGAGGCTTTTCTCTGACAGATCTCACGGAATTCGGTCGGCATTTGTCTTCAATGCCGTCCGTCTGTGTTTGTGTGTATACAGGTTGGATCCTTTCGATCTACGCTTATCTTCATCGACGGCAGTTGTTGTTCGGGTGCGCCGACCCTATGGGGTCTTAGCATGACGACTTTCCAACTGTCTACTACGACAAGGTTTGTCCAGCTCCGATGAGGGATGGACAAAGAAGGCGGTGCACCTTTGGCTCACTCCAGTGCTAGTAGTCGTTGTTAGGTGGTCTACGGACCTAGATGTATTTTTTATTTGATCCAATTGCCATATGATCTCTTACCTTGAAAGAGGTAAGATTACTAAATAGGCAAAAACAAATTTGTGGGGAAGGCAATAATTCTTTTTGGAAAGGTGCCGATTAATATTGGGGAAATATATTGCTAAGAACTCTTGACATATTGAGTATGACATGAAATAGGGCACATCTAGATGTGCCTTCATTATTGCACATCTAAGTGAGTCAATCAAACTAGAAAGAAAAGGAAAAAAGATAAAATAAATGCTTGCACGAATCTTAGCGTAAAATCAATGACATAGCACTTTGATGTGCAATACTTATAGCACATCTGGATGTGCTTTAGCAAAACTAAATAAAATAAAAGAATTTAGAAAGTACATTCTTTTAATACAGTACAATTGCATATGCCCACATACACGCACATGCACTAAACGCACGCACGCGCACCTTGCCACTATGAGCACCTCTGAGATACCGAGTTGACATCATTTTAACTTGTATATGCATAAACATGTTTGCAAGGCTGACAAACTACTAATTTGACACGTGAATGGGATTGCTACATACAATTTTAGATTATTGCATTTGTTTTCAATCGGATTTCATTTCCTTCAAACAGATTTTGAGAATCCATTGACAATAGTTTGTTCTAGATATAAGAAAATAACTTTTGATTTGGTTCTCCCTCAAAAAGGACCTTTGGATTTGTTCCGTTTATATTTTTCAAGGGACCCAAATTTGTTTGAGTCATCCATACATGTTGAATTTGTTTTTCTACTGCGCTAAAACCCTTTATTTAAATATGGCAGATCCTTGTACTCCCTAGAATTCATACGTTCATCTTCAAGTATGTAGAGTTGATTAATGCGACCCATTTGATTTCATGAATAAAGTGTATGATTTGTTTAGAAGAGACAATTACTATATGCATTAGTATGCCCCTTTTTTATGCCATGATACACTAATTGGAGGATCCCATATAGTAATCTTTTTGCACAATAGAATTATAGAAAGCATCAGCAATCAAAGGCCAGCATTCATTACACTATGTCAGTTAGTACTTGTGTTGCTCAAATTTACTACTCTCTCCCTAAAAACGCTCTTATATTACTTTAGAGAGGGAGTACCTGCCATTTTAGACTTTTGGCCGAGTAAGATGTTCACCACTGAAAGTTTGCATCCTCCCGGAGATATGATAAGCAATATATGGAGTCAAACCTAACCTATCGACGTCATCACTTGCGTTTCCACTCCTACATGGCAGGATACCAATTCAAAGACGTGACTGTTGCTATCCTATTGCCTATAAATAAATCGAACACAATGCTGAGATAGAGCCACCCAAGTACTCGAATCCTCGGCAGCAACAAAAACCCTTTCTGTCTTGGTCTCGGCTCCAAAAGCACGGGGAAATGGCTTCTTCTGCACCGCCGGCGCCGGCCGAGAGACCGCACGCCGTGTGCCTGCCGGCGGCCGCGCAGGGGCACATCATCCCGATGCTCGACGTTGCCAAGATGCTCCACGCCCGCGGCTTCCACGTCACCTTCGTCAACACCGAGTACAACCACGCCCGCCTCGTTCGCTCCCGCGGCCCCGCCGCGGTGGCCGGCGTCCCGGGCTTCCGCTTCGCCACCATCCCGGACGGCCTGCCGCCGTCTGACGACGACGTCACGCAGGACGTCGCGTCGCTGTGCAAGTCCACCACGGAGACCTGCCTCGGGCCCTTCCGCCGCCTCCTCGTGGACCTCAACGCAGGCGGCCCGCCCGTGACCTGCGTCGTCTCCGACGTCGTCATGGACTTCTCCATGGAGGCGGCCAGGGAGCTCGGCCTCCCCTACGTCCAGCTGTGGACGGCCAGCGCCATCAGCTTCCTCGGCTTCCGCCACTACCGCCTCCTCTTCGCCCGCGGCCTCGCGCCGATCAAAGACGTCGAACAGCTTACGGACGAGTACCTTGACACGCCGGTGGAGGACGTGCCAGGCCTGAGGAACATGAGGTTCAGGGACTTCCCGAGCTTCATACGCAGCCCGGCACCGGACGACTACATGCTGCATTTCGCGCTCCGTATAACGGAGCGCGCGGCCGGCGCGTCAGCCGTGATCGTCAACACCTTCGGCGACCTCGAGGGCGAGGCAGTGGCGGCCATGGAGGCGCTCGGCCTGCCCAAGGTCTACACCATCGGCCCGGTCTCGCTGCTGGCGCCGCTCAAGGGTCCAAGTTCCACCATCAGCATGAGCCTCTGGAAGCCGGAGGAGGAGTGCCTCCCGTGGCTCGACGACAAGGACGCCGGCTCCGTCGTGTACGTCAACTTCGGAAGCATCACCGTCATGACCAACGAGCAGCTGGTGGAGTTCGCGTGGGGGCTCGCCAAGAGCGGCAGGCACTTCCTCTGGGTCATCCGCCCGGACCTCGTCAAGGGCGACACCGCCGTGCTTCCGCCGGAGTTCTCGGACGAGACGGCGGGGCGCGGGCTGGTGGCCTCCTGGTGCCCGCAGCAGGAGGTGCTGCGCCACCCGGCCGTGGGCGCGTTCCTGACGCACAGCGGCTGGAACTCGACGCTGGAGAGCATGTGCGGCGGCGTGCCCGTCATCAGCTGGCCGTTCTTCGCGGACCAGCAGACCAACTGCCGGTACCAGTGCACCGAATGGGGCGTCGGCATGGAGATCGACGGCAGCGTCCGGCGCGACGCCATCACGGACCTCATCACGGAGGTCATGGACGGGGAGAAGGGGAAGGTGATGAAGAAGAAGGCGCGGGAGTGGAGGGAGAAGGCACTCAAGGCGACCGAGCCCGGCGGTTCTTCTCGCCGCAACTTCGACGAGTTGATCCGCGACGTGCTAGCTCCGTCTTTCCACGGCGATCCTGCTAGCTAGCAGTAGCACCTGCCCTGCTCCATCCATGATGTATTTTATTCACCGTCAGCTGAGAAATTCGAAAACCAAATGTGGGCGACTCTGTGCAAGCCGATTTTTGTTCTGCCGTTGGATTGTGATTGAACGGTCCAACAGAACTTCAGCACAACCAAAATCGACTTACACAGGTTTTGTTTTCAATAGATTTGATTTTCTTCTTTCAATCAAAACATAGTTGGGCCGTGAGAGCTGGCGCTTGTTCCTGCTAACTGCTAAATGGCATTTGTCTAAAGACCAATGCATCCCAGATCTTCCAGAGGAACAGCGGTGTCATGGAGGGTTGCAGGGACATCGATCTTCAAAATGAGCTTGATGTCGGTGCTGTGTGGCATCCCTGATGCCAAGGGCACGCCAAACAACTTCGGCTTTGGGGCAGAGGAGGAACAGATGCAACAGCCACCCAAAAACTCTGATTTTGTTTGGAACCCCCGATGACCAAGCCATGGAGAGTGCGAGGACAGTAGTATTTTCTTGCAGCAATCCGCGCAACTAGATTCAGAGTTGGCTTTCGAAGCGAACATCAGCTCATTGTTCTGAAGAAGGCAAGAGAAACAATTTTTTAATTTGATTTGGTAGGGGTGCGCCGGGCCAGGCAGTAATGCAACGCCTGAGCGACACGCAAGGGCGCCAGCAGCAAGCTACTGTGGTGGGCCCTTCCCCATAAAAAATAAATTTAATATCATTGTGGACACATGGCCCACATATCAGATATTAAACTGATAAGAACAGATACTACACTTGATCTTAGCCAAAAGGCCGAGAAAGGTATGCTTATACCGGCTGCCGCGGGTCTCCTTATATAGCGTGTCTTCGCCTCCCTTCCGTCGTGGCTGGGCGAGGTGGGACTAAACGAAACGATAGCTCTGCTGCGCTAGCACGGCGCAACTCTGCTCGGTTCGTTGCTCTGAGAGGCCACGTTTCGGTCTGTTTAGGCCGTGGTCGAATAAAAGCCCAACATAGATGGGCCATTGAGCTCAGTAGGCAGTCTGGTCTTCTCAAAAAAAAAGTAGGCAGTCTGGTAGGCCGTGCAACTACACGTCAAGGCGGATTCTAAAAAAAAAAAAAACTACACGTCAAGACATGTCCTTCATCCAGACTTTTTTTTGTCCTCAAAAAAAGAAGAGGAAAAATCCAGACACTTTTTTTTTGAGGAATTTCATTCAGCCACCACCCATTGCCATCCCCTTCACACAAATTTTCTTGTTTGTATGCTACTAGTAAGCATGCACGTGCAACGCACGTCTCAAACGTAAAACAGGTGAATTCACATAATATAAAAAAATAAACATTTTTAAAAATATAAATTAAATGGATACACAATGTTTGATGTCGCTCAAATTGTATTTTCAAAAGCGAGACACAATAGTGGTTATGTTGCTGCATAGAGTAATAGCAGGAAAATATTCTCATTTAAATAAAATCAGCAATTATTTATTAATGCAGTAATATATGCATGTAGTATAGTCTTCTCTTCGAGTGTAGCCAGGAAAAAAAGTATAAACTGCCTTACGGTGCAATTATATTGTTCAAGATGCTTAATTCTTGAATCTTATTTTATTCTACTAATCTGCATAGCAAAATATATATTTGTACTAATTTGGATCAAATTATATATATTTTTTGGTTGTGTGGACTGCCAAAATTATATAGCTACATACTATGGATAATAGGAAATAGAAGATGATATGTGACTACAACGACTTCTATATGAAATAAAGATGATTTACAAGAACTAATTGAAATGTAAAAGGGCTAGAAGAAATTCAATAATTATCATGATAGAAAATATTTATCCGGTTTTGTATGTGTTTATGCGTTGGCAACCATACTAACTTACAATGATGTAAGACGCTTTGTACGTATAGAAACTGAAATGAGTTATGAAGAAAAATAAAGATGGAAGGAAAAGTATTCTAGAGTATTTGTCAAGCTTAACCTTATCAAGCTTTTAGGTCAGCTTCTAAATTACAAAAAAATGATGAATCCTCAAATAAGAAAGAGCCAACAATTTGGAACATGCTACAAAACTGGTGAAGATAGAAAGCATTCATCCTCTTTTTTCTTGTCGTAAGGAGTAGCTTCAGCATACATTTGTAACAGTGTAATACCTGATCCGAAAAAAGTTGTTCATTATTATTATTGGAGGAAAGAGGCGCACAGACAAAGAAAGAGAGGCGGTGCAAATAAGGCCTTAAACATCATGTCTTCAAGTTTGATGACTGCAGATATGTTGGATCATTCGAAACTGCACAAATATATAAGAATAAATATATATGCCAAAATAGCGAAAGGTATTTGGTTTCTCTGTCATGAAACAAAAAATCTGACTGAGTACAGTTTATATGATTTCTCTGTACCAATATACGACAGCTGTATTAGGACAGATCCTTTGAAGGATCTATTTATTGGAACTCAGCCGGATTAGTTTCTTCATTGGATCCTTCTGTATGGTAAAATTCTCTTTATTGGAACGCAGTAGAGATTGCATACCTTTACAGAACAGCAAGAGATATTCTCTAACAATAGTTACGGAGTCATGTGACCCGTTTTAGATGTATAGAATCATGTAACTGAAATAGTAGTACATCTTCAATATCTTGCCTCCTACTGAATCTTACATAATTTACTGGATTGCTGTGCAATTATGTTAAAGTGACGCGTGTAAAGTTTTCTCTAAGAATGAATCATATATTCTGATTTCCAACCTATCCCTAGAGATAGTGCCTAGCCAAGTGCAACCCACCTTAATTCCAGGTAAAGCAACGTCATACGTAAAAAACACACTGATCAAATAGCACAAATAAGGCAATTCTAATCAAGGGGATGGTGTTACCTCTTGATACGGTCCAGTTTAATGCATATGGTGGTACGAAGTAAAGCCCAAGGAAGCCGACATGAACATGAGAAGTAATCATGGGAAATAGACTCTGCATCTTGACTTCTTCAGTATCCCTCTTGATCCTACTTTGTAAGACAAGATTGCTGCATTCTTATGTACGTGCCATATATAATTACACATTTTCAGTACAGCAATCGGCAACCTAAGATAATCCCAAATCTATAATTCTAGATTGCTTGAAGGCCCACGATTCTTATTTAATATGTAATGCACGTGCACCCACTGAACAGACACTTTGTCGGCATGGGTGCTGCGAACGGAGCTGAAGTCAACGCGGATGTCGATGGTTGCCGGAGAGCATGCCCTGGACGTGGATGGAGTCGTCGCAGTAGCGGCAGAAGAGCGCCTGGCCTCCAAACAGAAGACGATGGCGGCGATAGCACGTGTGTTCCCGGAGAAAGACGAAGCTCCTCGCGCTTCCCCCATCGTGGCTAGCGTGCATGATGGCGGCAGGCGGCTCGCGATTAGCTTCCTAATAGGATGGATGCGTCCGAGATAAGTTTTTTAATAGGATGGATTTGTCTGAGATTAGTTTCCTTATAGGATGGATGCACTCTGATTTAGTTTCCTAGAATAGGACGCACCCGTGATTATTAGTTTCCTAATTGCGCAGGCGTGGAGTTTCATATTTTCCTCCACGGTGGAGTACGGTCAGTCAATGTAAATTGCTAAGTGCACACAGAAAATGATTTAGGTTAAGGCTAACCGATAGATTGATTTTAGTGGGCCTAATCGTGCGGTGGTATTGGATCTGTGTACGCTTTGTGGGGTGTGCTTAAAAAAGTTCTTGTTTGATTGTTTAATAGTAGTATAGATGTTCCCGAAGAAAGACGAAGCTCCTCGCGCTTCCCCCATCGTGGCTAGCGTGCATGATGGCGGCAGGCGGCTCACGGTTAGCTTCCTAATAGGATGGATGCATCCGAGATAAGTTTTTTAATAGGATGGATTTGTCTGAGATTAGTTTCATAATAGGATGGATGCACTCTGATTTAGTTTCCTAGAATAGGATGCCCCCGTGATAATTAGTTTCCTAATTGCTCAAGCGTGGAGTTTCATATTTTCCTCCACGGTGGAGTACGGTCAGTCAATGTAAATTGCTAAGTGCACACAGAAAATGGTTTAGGTTAAAGCTAACCGTTAGATTGATTTTAGTGGGCCTAATCGTGCGGTGATATTGAAACTGTGTACGCTTTGTGGGGTGTGCTTAAAGAAGTTCTTGTTTGATTGTTTAATAGTAGTATAGAAAAAATCTGCAGTACCTGTACTACTTCACGGTTAAAAACAACAACTTTCAAACGATATACAAGGCCAAGATGCATACTAGAATGCTCTGGATGTTACCAAACAGCAACTTGAAGTAGCAAAGAGATCGATACAAAAAAGTAGCAAAGAGATCCATACATACAAATAGTACTCCCTCCGTTCCTAAATACTTGTCTTTCTAGGCATTTCAACAAGTGACTACATACGGAGCAAAGTAAATGAATCTGCACTCTAAAATATGTCTACATACATCCGTATGTAGTAGTCCTTTGAAATGTCTAGAAAGACAAATATTTAGGAACGGAGGGAGTAGCAAAGAGATGACAATGGATGGCGATGAACCCCGGAAGAGAAGAATGTTCTGCTCATATCAGTTAGTGATGGCGATGAACCCCGAATAGCAAAAGAGGAGGCTATGGCAGCATGGGCTGTTCCTCAACAGACTATTGAATTCATGTATTGTCCCTCCTCTAATGTGTCATGAGCTCACCACATAATTTCTACTACATCCGTATGTAGTTCATATTGAAATATCTAAAAAGATTTATATTTAGGAATGGAAGGAGTAGGTCCTATAAGCAAATGCTTATGAAGAGCTCACGTGGTTATGTTCACTAGAAAATAATCAGTTGATGGTATTATTGCACCTCAAGAGATAATTGCACTTGACACGTTGCCAGCCTTGAGGAAAACACAAGACTGCTACAAATGGTTCGGAGCCAAACCATGGTCAAAAGATGCTCATGTTCGACAGGAGACGCTATGCTCCTGTCAATTCCGCAACCAGAACAATGGTGGCTCTACTGTCTTCATTTCACTGGACGCTGGAAGCTCACCCCAGATTTAGGAAAACCCAACTAATCAGTAGTTAGCCGTCTGCTCCTGCTTCAGTGCCCTCCAGCCGATATCTCGCCTGAAGAATCCTTCCGGCCAGTCGACGACATCTACCGCATCGTACACTCTCGACCTCGCTTCCTCGATGTCCTTGCCCTTCGCAGTGACGCCAAGAACCCGGCCTCCGACAGCTACAAGGTTGCCGTCTCCAGCCAAAGCTGTCCCAGCATGGAATATCTTGACAGCAGGAGAAACCTGCTCGGCCTTGTCGATGTTTTTTATTACGGTGCCCTTCTTATAAGAGCTAGGGTATCCTTCGCTCGCCATCACAACCACCATCGCGATTTCAGGTGACCAGGTTAGCGAAACCTTACCCAGTTCTCCTCTGCATGCAGATAGCAGGACCTGTGCAAGATCAGACTCCAATCTCATCATCAGAACCTGAGACAAAGGAAAGGAATTAATACAGGAATGCAGAGTCAGAATCTGATGGAAAACAAAATGTGACATGTCAACTAGGAAAATTAAGAAACATATTAGAAATGTGGTAAGAATGATACTGTGTTGTGTCCATCAAAAGCATGATAACCTATGTGATAAGAAAAACATCACATCGGCTATCAGATATTTTATAAATGCCTACCAAACTTAACAAGGGCATATTGGACTGAACTGTGAGTATATAGTTGCATCATTAATTTAAAAGTTCACATATGCCTTTGAGCAGACAGCTAAAAAATAAAGATCCCGCAGATGTCAACAAAATTGACTGCACTTCTGGAATTACATGGAACAATAGAACAGCATGGATAGGTGGCACAGATGATTTTAGAAATAAATGGCGAGCTAGTTCCAAAATAAGAAAGCTTAAGCAGCGAACAAAAGCAGGTTGTGTTGCTTATGTATCGCAAGTAAATGTATCACGAGAACAAGACACAAAAGTTCAGCTGGCATTTGTAAGGCACTCACTCTGTTACAAATGTACATTGTTTTAGACATTAGCACATTCTACAAGATGTACCTCTGAACACCAATTTCTAGTGTCATAGACTACTACAATATGTTACCAGAAAAACACTCGACCAACAAGCTATATAAAGTATGAGGAGAACTTTATTAAGGCATCACTAAAGAAACTAAGTATGAACAGAGCTTCATTAGGGCATCACAAGAGTATGAGGACAAACACCGTTGGGAAGGAGTTCAAAACACTGCATTCTATTGTGATATTGTCCAACCCTCATCAAGAACATTTTGATCATACTGTGACTAAAAAACAAAAACAAACTTGTAATGCTTGAATAGGGAAAATATAAATATCTTAAGAGGCAGCTGACAGATAATCACTAACCTGGCATTCAGGATCCCCAAATCGCACATTATATTCAATAAGTTTAGGCAGACCAGATTTCTTCTCAATCATAAGCCCGGCATATAATACACCAACAAACTTGCATCCTTCAGCAGCCATACCTTTAACAGTTGGAGTAATTATAGTTTCCATGATCACGCTCTTAAGCTCTTCGGTCACTATTGGCGCAGGGGAGTATGCACCCATACCACCCGTGTTTGGGCCAGTATCACCATCACCAACTCTTTTGTGATCCTGTGCTGATTCAAGTGGCAAAGCATTTTCACCATCTACTAATGCAAAGAAAGAGGCTTCTTCGCCCTCCAGATACTCCTCAATGACGACCCGCGAACCAGCAGAACCAAATGACTCGTCAACCATCATAGAGTCTATTGCTTCGAAGGCCTCATCCAAAGCCATAGCAACAACGACGCCTTTTCCAGCTGCCAATCCATCAGCTTTGACAACAATAGGGGCCCCTTGATCCTTGATGTACTCTTTAGCTTTTGCAGGATCCGTGAATGTGCGATACTACATGATAGAGAGAAGAGTACTCGTATGAGCTTCAATTGTATGCCTTAACATCTGAATCTACAATAAGTATCAACAAAGAGGAGTATCAATTTCACTGTTCTCTGCTAAAGTGATTTCAGAGACCTTTTCTACAGTAATAAGATGACTTCATTTCAAAAAGCAATCTGTCTTTAGAGGGATATCAAATTATCAACTATGACTTATGAACTATGGTTGGAAATAATGCAGTCACACAATGTTTGTCCAGCAGAAAGTGACAGTTCATTGCATAGCGTCTGTATACTTAGTAGTAGCAAATCAGAACAACATAAACATGGTCAACAGCATTGCCTCAGGACGAAGGAATATTTATGCCTAAAACGATGTAACATTTCTCATATGCAGGCATCTCATAAAAACAAACCACCGGTGGCCCCTGGAAGGTATAGTACGTGACACAAATGTAAACTGAAGTACCTGAGCAGTGGGGATATTATACTTATCACACAACCTCTTCATAAAGTCCTTTGATCCTTCTAATGCTGCAGCCTCGGACGACGGACCAAAGGTCGGTATCCCAGCTTTGACAAGGTCATTCGCAAGACCCGCAACAAGAGGACCTTCAGGACCCACTACCACCATTCCCACTCCCCTCTTGCGGCAGAACGATATAACAGCATCACTGCTAGAAATGTCCAAGTCCGATATACAAACCGCGTCTCTGGATTGAGCAATGCCAGCATTACCAGGGGCACATAAAACTGTCTGGCAAGAAGGCGAACGGGTCAAAGCATAACAAAGCGCATGCTCCCTTCCTCCACCGCCAATGACGAGTACAGTCATCACCCCTTCTGAAGAAGAGAACAAAACCAAAATTAAAACGGTACCGCACTATGCATCAAACTGTCTGCTGATATCAACGAAAATAAATGTTTTGGCAATGCATTTCGTCTCACAGCACATTAAAAATGGAGGTTGTGACATAAATCATCGTTCTTGCAACACCATAGGGTTCCTTTAGAGCAAAAGGGCTCCAGCCCCAGCTCCATTACAGCACCGTTCTACCTGCAATGCAATGCAATGCAACTAGAGGGGAAAAGTTCTGTAATACATGTCATACCGCTCAGGCAACAAAAGCAAGAATTGCAGCTCTACATTAGCATCCATCGCGGAGCTCCCGTTGACGAAGATTAAGACCATGGAGTTGTTGAAGAAATCACAGCCAACTGACCAAAAATGTAATTTACCTACCAGCAACGGCGATCCCGTCCTCCGGCGAAGCTTTCGGGATCGAGCGCCATCTTTCTGAATTCCGGACAGTCAAATGAGAATGGCGGGCGACGTGCTGCACTGCATTACTGGAGACATTGCTACTCCATGCCCGAGAAACAGGGCAAGACGCCGAAGGCTTCCAGCCGCCGCGCAGGTGATTACTGGCCAGGCCATGCCCCGCGGCAAGCTTGAGATGGCCCCTGATACTGTAGGCGGCACAGGCCATCAGGGCCGGCGGATGGCAGCGTCGTGGGCAGTGGAGCGACGCAGGGGGAGTCAGGTTAGCGGCGCGATGCGCGGTGGTTGGCGGCGTGAGACGGCGGTCTTCACCGGTCAGAGCCGCGAATCGGGGGAGTGGTCGTCGCCGGTCAGGTCGCTCCACGGGGCGGCGGCCGTCACGGCCTCAGCGGCGGCTAGGGTTTTTCATCGGCAGAGAAGGGGAGAACTGGTTGGTTCGTCGCTCGTGACGGTGACGAGGTCTCGTGCGTGTCTCTCGCTCGTGTGTCGTGTGGAGTACGTGTTGGGCTGCTGCCCAGTTGGGCTGTGCGTGTGGGCTTTTAAATCGGTCTGTACGGGCTGCTCGGTCCTGCATAGTACTCCTGATTCTCAAAACAAAAAAGGTACTCCGAGTTTCACCTAAAAAAGGCATAATATTCAAAATTGACCGTATTTTAGTTCTTTTTTTGCGGGGTGACCGTATTTTAGTTCGATCTTGTAGTTTTGCAGAACGAATTTTATTCGGTCTTTACGGGTTCGGTCTCTGATATTTTTGGGTTCGGTCTTCGGTTTTTATGCCTGGGGTGAGCAGATAATTTCTTCACAAATAATTTGGGCCTTTTGTCTGGTTCTTCTTCTTGGTGTACTAATTTGACCGACCCCTGAGAAAACATACTCCAATTTGAACCAATTTGTTTTAGCCATCATCGTTTTTAACCAATTTGAACGCTTGCTTCTGTATTGTGTTAAAAAATAGTCAAAAAATGAAGAAAAGGTAACACAATTATGGAAAAAGGCAAGAATTTCCATGTTTTACATTATTTTTTCGTAGGCAATATCAACTAAAAAATTAGAAGCATCATCACATCAGTTTTACGCAATCTCATCGCATTATAAAAGGGTCACAATCTTATGGGCTAGGACATATTTGTTTTTTCGGTTAATTCATGTACTCAATGGCTAGAACCAGATTTTCTGAACTAAATGAGGTTCTCCAGAAATGATTTTACCGCCCGTGCAACTTGCCATTTAACTTCTGCAACTTGTTGTACTGGGGTACCGGTTTTTAATTTTCTTTCACGATAAATAATTTTGCAATTCAGCAGATGCATGAAAAAAATCACTAAACTAGATTTATTACTCCAAATTCTGCAATATGCAGCGTGTATGTACAACAATAATCAAACCCAAAAAGGCCAATTGAAATCCTATTTTTTTATCTCACTTTTTTCGGTTTTTCTTGCTTGCTGTTTTATGAAAAAAAAAGAATGCTGCTACTGTATTATGTACAGTCTGAAGTGTGCCCTGATGCCCGGTGATCGATCACTGGCTTGCGGCGGTGGTCATGAACTTGATGACCATGCTTCTGGCCTTGTTGATGGTCATGAAGCAGAGGAAGAGGTGCTCCTCCAGCTCGTCCAGCTGCTGCCTGAAGCTCTCCTCGTTCTTGCACAGCTGCCTGAGCACCTCCCGCACCAGCCTCCCCTTCCCGGCGCCGGCGCCGGCGGCGGCCTCCTCGGCCACGCAGAGCTGCAGCAGCGCGAGCATGTACTCCCCCTCGTCGCGCACCCGCTCCACCAGCCGGCTGATGGTGTCCATGTCCCGGTTGAGGATGTACGTGCCCTTGGCCGCGGCCTCCAGCTGCACCAGCGCCCGGCGCGCCCCCCGGCCGCTGAAGAGCCCCAGCCACGCCGGCGACATCATCGGGAACGCCGCGAACGCCGCCAGGACGTGCACGCCGACGCAGGCGCCGACGACGGCCACGACGGCGACGACCGTGACGAAGGACACCGAGAGCGCCTGCCTGAGCCGGGCGAGCGTCCTGATCCTGCGGCGCGCGGCCTTCCTGCCGGAGTCGAGGCCCTTGAGGAGGTCCGCGGAGCTCAGGCGCGCGTCCCCGAGCCTCCCCTGCGTGGCCGCCAGGGCGGTGAAGGGCTTCCCGAGCGCGGCGGAGACGTCGGCGAGGCTCCCGCCGGGGACGAGCCTGCCGCGGAGCGCGGCCTTGAGCGGGCGGTAGCGGAGGCGGATCTGCTCGATGTCCTTGAGGAGGTGGCTGCAGAGGAATGAGGCGCCGGCCGTCTCGTCGTAGTAGGCGGAGAGGAGGCCGTGCACGTCCGGGCGGTTGCGCGCGGACGCGAGCGCGGCGGCGGCGGCGGCCTGGTCGGGGTCGAGCAGGTGCTCGGCGAAGACGCGGTAGGAGGAGAGGCGCTTGGACGCGGCGCTGGCGGCGGAGGCGGGCCTGGGCACGAGGGCGGCGCCGTGGGCGAGCGTGATGTCGAGCACCCGCGCCCAGAAGTCGTTGTAGGACTCGGTGCGGAACGCGCTGGTGTACTCCTCCCGGAAGTCCAGCCCCGACGACGCCGACGCCGACGACGCCGCGCTCTGCAGCTGGCTCGTCGTCTTCTTGGGGTCATGCTGGCGAGCTCCTGCATGCCATCACCAAGAAACGAAAGGATTAGTAGACACATGAGAACCGGATGGAAATCAGGACGTGCACGATGGATGCATGCGGCTAGGGCGCGGCGCGCCTGGTGAGCGCACGAGCTCGATCTGAGGGCGGCCGGCTACCTTGCTGGTGAGGCCGCCGTATGCACGGGCCGAAACACTTGAACATCATGCCACCGACGGCCATCTCTCTGGGTGCCGGCCGGCGAATTAATGAACAAGCAGGTTGAATTCTTATTTCGTGAATGGAGATATGCGAACGCTCTATATACGTGTGGCTAACCGGCTAGCTGGTTAAGTCGGCAGGCTAATGAACGGGGATAGTAGTGGTAATGATGATTGGGCATCTATGTGTCGAAGCGAGGCGACGCCACCAAAGACGGTTTGGTTGCTTTGTGGACATGTCTGCCGTGCTCCGGCACGCATGCATGCACGCGCCGCCGTACGCTACCGCGGCTGGCTTTGGCACCCGGCACATAGTACAACAGGTCCTAGCTAGCTAGCAGCCAGTGAGTATCTTCCCTTGGAGAAAAATGAAGTTACTACTACTAGTGCTTGGTGGCCAACTATACGTAGCAAGTTGCAAGTACATATTCGTGTTCTTTCCATACTAGTCGAAGCTCAAATTTGAGTGGTGAAACCATATGCAGAACAACAGAGAGACAGCAATTACACTAGCTAACGAGAACAATCAGCACGGTGTAGATGCACGTAAGTATTACAGTATTAATTGGTTGCATAACATGCGTACGTACGTATGCACGTACCTTGGCGGTTTGCAGCCGCGGCAGGGTGAGGGTGCACGCACCCGCCAAGTCCAAAGCACCTCAGGTAGTAGGCGGCGCCCATGGATGAACAACCAATGAGTGCACTGTTTCGCCGATGCTAGCTACTCCAGTGCGTCTGTGCGTGCGCGTACGTATATACAAGAGGCGGAGGTATGTCTGTGTGTTCCTTCCCGTCCAAGTGAGAGAACAAGGCTACCTGTGATGGATGGATGGATCGGGACAAGCACAAGCAGAAGCACAAGCACAGGCTAGCTTATAAAGCCTGTCTCTGTCTGCCTCCGGCCGTTAAGATACCGCCGCGTCTGTGGTGCAGTGGATCGTAGCTTGGGCAGAAAGGCAAGTCACCCATCTTCCTTGCAAATCCAATCATCGGTTGGAGCTAGTTGGAGGACGACGACGAAGCTTGGAAGCATGCCCAAGACCGGCCGAGGTTGGCAACCACTCAAAGGCAAAACAAATCCATCGAAAAGGAAGGAGCACAAGGCTAGGTCGACCAAGCCATCGTTATCGTTGGTTTGGTTTTCCAGGGGCTGCCGAGGCCCTTCGGATCCGGCCTGGACGGACCGTGGCGCAGCGCCCCGACGGGGCCGGTAATCTATCCATAGATCTCCCGCGCGTTGCTTTCGCGCATGGTCGGACGTGGCGAGCCAGGAACGCGACGTGGGGCCCGTCGGTTCCATGATGGGATCCTCATCTCATCCAGCGTGGGTGGCGGCGCGGAACCTGGGGATGGATTGCGTCTGTCCTTGCGAGTTCGGGAAAGGTGGCGCGGGCACGCCTTCGACGGACCGACCTCCTTTGTCCTTTCCCTCCGGCCGCCGACGCTACGTGGGTGGAGCCGAGTACCTGCGTACCGGCGACCACCTCGTCGATCGGCAGTGGATATATATGGCTGCGCCTGCATGCGCGTCTTTCTTGCTGCAAGACAGCAAGAGCAATTCCAACGCGACGACTCAAACTGTTTGTACGTGTTTGTTTGCGTCTAAACGGACGTGTCCATGCGTGTAGGTGCCCCACCCCCTCCTTCATCCTAAGATAGATGGTGCGGTAGCCTGCCAACGAGCTCCTTCCTTCTCATTTCCGGCCTTGCCCTCTGGCGAACTTCTTTGGCCATATCAAAATCGACTGACCCAAAAGATAAAGTCAGTCGACTGACGTTTAGCTACTGTGGTAAAAGTAAATCCGGCCGGTGCATGTTACAGCATACGTGAGCATGTCGTTGTTCATGAAAGGGAAGGATCCGTACGTGTCATGACCCAGTCCTGCGATTATATGACGGTGCAAAATCAAGGATGATGGACTACATCTAGAACCACCCGCGTACGTACGTGTTCTGCTTCCAGTAAATGTATCACTTCAAGGGATGAATTGACGTACTGGTCTAAGTTTTTTTTTTTTTGAAAGAAGGGTCTAAGTTTATTATTTCCCCGGAGACAAACAATTATTGCTGTTTTAGGAAATCCCGAACCAGCAGGTGAGTGAAGAAATGACATGCTCATAGCGCCACGCAACACCAATCGAGACGGCTTTCGATCGAGGAACATATATCCTGACACGCTAACGTAGCCAGGAAAACAACGTTGGAGAAGCTCGAATTAAGCTTCCCTCGTCCTCATACCTGCTGCTAGTGCTCCAGAACGGTGGCAATAGTAATCAGCCAGGTCCAGCTTGCGTCGCATGCGGCGGCTTGTCGATAACAGAACCGCGTTGGACGCGGACAGAGACATCAGGTGTCATCCGCGGGCGTGACCTTAGGGCATCTCAAAGAAGACCCGCAAAGCTTCCGTATATGTCTGGCCTGATACATTTGTTTACTTTTACAAAACCCAATGATGATTTGTATCGATCCGTGAAGCGATCTGTACGTTTGTTTTTCAATAAGTGAAGACAAAAATATGAAAGATACACGAATCCGGACATCCACTCGACCAAACAAAAGCCCCCGCATGGTCTTCCTCTCTTTTCTCTATGTTCACATGCATGATCTTTCTATTCTCTCTCTCCTCTTAAACGGACATCACATCACAAATAGCCACCACATGCATGGTCCCCACTTACTTTTTCTCCTTCCAACTGGATACTTTATAATTAGTGTTGGATGACTCCCTCGTGTATATCCGCGGACCACGTCCGGATAGAAAAACGGATATATACCGAAGAAATTTGCAGGTCGGCGTTAGAGATGCCCTTATACACGAAAATTAGCACGATTTGACCCCGTCTGAAAAGTATTTTTGAATTTAATCTTTTTCTATGATGCCAACGTCCTTGGCCTTTTGATTGCACGGGAGACGCCACCGTCAATGGTGTTTAGCCCTGACCCACTGATATGTCTTCAATGCCATCTATAATTTTTTTTATTGTTTTATGTTATTATATTATCCATCTTGAATGTTTTATATGCATTATTATGCTATTTTATATCATTTTTGAGACTAGCATATCTGTAATATCTAAATAGTTGTCCCCACTATCCTATTTCTCTTAACATGCAGCTTATCCACATCAGCAGGTCTGCCACATCAACTTTGAATTACCAGCTTACGGATGGGCCCTAATACCACAGCTGCTCTGCCACATCATCCTCCGTTACCGCTTGCCCAGCGAACAGAACATGGTACCTACCATGCAGGAGGACTATTGGAAATCAGTTTTAAATCTAATCAAGTGTATACTTCTCTTTTGTCTCTTCTGCAGCCATGGTGTTAAGAAGTTCAGTGTAGGCAGGAAAAAAAAACTTGGTAAGCTACAATCTTCTGATCACAATCTTACTTTTTTTATTACTCTTGTCAGTGCTTCCGTTACTTTGTACTGAATATGCTCAATGGGCTAGGGAGTGGACCTTTTTAGTAAGTTATTATATATGTATAATGGGGGATTACTTGATTTGCTCATCCTTATCTGGTTAGTGATCCCGTGCAAACTCAAGTGTAATATGTGCATGTTTTTTTTAGTCCTGTAAATTTAATAAGCCAACACATTTCATTTAAACAAAGTCGAGATCACACATCTATTTTTGACCTGGAGCCACTTCATTGCCAATAAGAGCAGCTTTTGCATGGTAATTGATAGCTCTTCCTCTCAGGTTTTAACATAATCATATCCCAGTGTGTTGTATATTCTTTTCTCCAATGACGGTCTGTTGCATGACCAATTCATTTCTCCCTTCTATCTGATTGCCAGACTGCTGACGACTTTCCGATAATTTGTATGTCTTTTTCGACTGGGCATTAGTTTCTGAAATAAATGTACTGTGATTTGGGAGGAATAGATGTGTACACACTGTTGTTACATTGCAGGAGGGTGATTTGTAGTCATTTTCCTATTGTGTATACTCTGTTCTACATATTCAGATTTTCCTTTAGCAGCAATAGGTCTGTGCTTTTTAACTGTGTTTTAGTTGTTCATTTTGAATTGCAGTAAAAATGTCATGTTTAATAATCCTCCAACAGAGTAGTAATCTTTAGAGGTTCGGTAGTTAACTCTTTGGAGCTGTCAGTTGGTGCAGTTCTAAACAAAGCGTCATGGCAGGATCTACGTGTGAAGCGGAGTATATAGTTGTTTCGGAAGCAGCAAATGAAGGAGTCTGGATGAAGGAGTTCATATCCGATCTAGGTGTCATACCTAGTGCATCTGGTCCAATGAAAATCTTTTGTGACAATACTACTGCAATTGCCTTGGCAAAAGAATCCAGATTTCACAAGAGAACCAAGCACATCAAGAGACGCTTCAATTCCATCCGGGACCAAGTCCAGGTGGGGACATAGAGATTTGCAAGATACATACGGATCTGAATGTTGCAGACCCGTTGACTAAGCCTCTTCCACGAGCAAAACATGATCAACACCAAGGCTCCATGGGTGTTAGAATCATTACTGTGTAATCTAGATTATTGACTCTAGTGCAAGTGGGAGACTGAAGGAAATATGCCCTAGAGGCAATAATAAAGTTATTATTTATTTCCTCATATCATGATAAATGTTTATTATTCATGCTAGAATTATATTAACTGGAAACATAATACATGTGTGAATACATAGACAAACATAGTGTCACTAGTATGCCTCTACTTGACTAGCTCGTTGATCAAAGATGGTTGTGTTTCCTGGCCATAGACATGAGTTGCCATTTGATTAACGGGATCACATCATTAGGAGAATGATGTGATTGACTTGACCCATTCCGTTAGCTTAGCACTTGATCGTTTAGTATATTGATATTGCTTTCTTCATGACTTATACATGTTCCTATGACTATGAGATTATGTAACTCCTGTTTACCGAAAAAACACTTTGTTGTTGGGGAACGTAGTAATTTCAAAAAAATTCCTACGCACACACAGGATCATGGTGATGCATAGCAACGAGAGGAGAGAGTGTGTCCACGTACCCTCGTAGACTGAAAGCGGAAGTGTTAGCACAACACGGTTGATGTAGTCGTATGTCTTCACGATCCGACCGATCCAAGTACCGAACGTACGGCACCTCCGAGTTCAGCACACGTTCAGCTCGATGACGTCCCTCGAACTCCGATCCAGCCGAGCTTCGAGGGAGAGTTCCATCAGCACGACGACGTGGTGACGATGACGATGCTCTACCGACGCAGGGCTTCGCCTAAGCACCGCTATGATTTTATCAAGGTGGAATATGGTGGAGGGGGGCACCGCACACTGCTAATAGATCTCAAGGATCAATTGTTGTGTCTAGAGGTGCCCCCTGCCCCCGTATATAAAGGAATAAGGGGGAGGGGGCGGTCGGCCAGGAGGGGGCGTGCCAGGAGGAGTCCTACTCCCACCGGGAGTAGGACTCCCTCCTTTCCTTGTCCAAGTAGGAGAGGGGGAAGGAAGGGAGAGAGGAGAGGAAGGAAAGGGGGGCGCCGCCCCCCTTGTCCTATTCGTACTAGAGGGGGAGGGGCGCGCGACCTGCCCTGGCCGCCCTCCTCTTCTCCACTTTGGGCCCATGAGGCCCATTAACCCCCTGGGGGGTTCCGGTAACCCCCGATACTCCGGTATACATCCGATAACCCCCGGAACTATTCCGGTGTCCGAATATAGTCGTCCAATATATCAATCTTCATGTCTCAACCATTTCGAGACTCCTCGTCATGTCCGTGATCACATCCGGGACTCCGAACTATCTTCGGTACATCATAACACATAAACTCATAATATAACCGTCATCTAACTTTAAGCGTGCGGACCCTACGGGTTCGACAACTATGTAGACATGACCAAGACACGTCTCTGGTCAATAACCAATAGCGGAACCTGGATGCTCATATTGGCTCTTACATATTCTACGAAGATCTTTATCGGTCAAACCGCGTGACAACATACGTTGTTCCCTTTGTCATCGGTATGTTACTTGCCCGAGATTCGATCGTCGGTATCTTAATACCTAGTTCAATCTCGTTACCGGCAAGTCTCTTTACTCGTTACGTAATGTATCATTCCGTAACTAACTCATTAGCTACATTGCTTGCAAGGCTTATAGTGATGCGCATTACCGAGAGGGCCCAGAGATACCTCTCCGACAATCGGAATGACAAAACATAATCTCAAAATACGCCAACTCAACATGTACCTTTGGAGACACCTGTAGAGCTCCTTTATAATCACCCAGTTATGTTGTGACGTTTGGTAGCACACAAAGTGTTCCTCCGGTAAACGGGAGTTGCATAATCTCATAGTTGTAGGAACATGTATAAGTCATGAAGAAAGCAATAGCAACATACTAAACGATCAAGTGCTAAGCTAACGGAATGGGTCAAGTCAATCACATCATTCTCCTAATGATGTGATCCCGTTAATCAAATGACAACTCATGTCTATGGTCAGGAAACACAACCATCTTTGATCAACGAGCTAGTCAAGTAGAGGCATACTAGTGACACTATGTTTGTCTATGTATTCACACATGTATTATGTTTCCGGTTAATACAATTCTAGCATGAATAATAAACATTTATCATGATATAAGGAAATAAATAATAACTTTATTATTGCCTCTAGGGCATATTTCCTTCAGTCTCCCACTTGCACTAGAGTCAATAATCTAGATTACACAGTAATGATTCTAACACCCATGGAGCCTTGGTGCTGATCATGTTTTGCTCGTGGAAGAGGCTTAGTCAACGGGTCTGCAACATTCAGATCCGTATGTATCTTGCAAATCTCTATGTCTCCCACCTGGACTTGGTCCCGGATGGAATTGAAGCGTCTCTTGATGTGCTTGGTCCTCTTGTGAAATCTGGATTCCTTTGCCAAGGCAATTGCACCAGTATTGTCACAGAAGATTTTCATTGGTCCCGATGCACTAGGTATGACACCTAGATCGGATATGAACTCCTTCATCCAGACTCCTTCATTTGCTGCTTCCGAAGCAGCTATGTACTCCGCTTCACATGTAGATCCCGCCACGACGCTTTGTTTAGAACTGCACCAACTGATAGCTCCACCATTCAATATAAACACGTATCCGGTTTGTGATTTAGAATCGTCCGGATCAGTGTCAAAGCTTGCATCGACGTAACCATTTACGACTAGCTCTTTGTCACCTCCATAAACGAGAAACATATCCTTAGTCCTTTTCAGGTATTTCAGGATATTCTTGACCGTTGTCCAGTGATCCACTCCTGGATTACTTTGGTACCTCCCTGCTAAACTTATTGCTAAGCATACATCAGGTCTGGTACACAGCATTGCATACATGATAGAGCCTATGCTGAAGCATAGGGAACATCTTTCATTTTCTCTCTATCTTCTGCTGTGGTCGGGCATTGAGTCTGACTAAACTTCACACCTTGTAATACAGGCAAGAACCCTTTCTTTGCTTGATCCATTTTGAACTTTTTCAAAACTTTATCAAGGTATGTGCTTTGTGAAAGTCCAATTAAGCGTCTTGATCTATCTCTATAGATCTTGATGCCTAATATGTAAGCAGCTTCACCGAGGTCTTTCATTGAAAAACTTTTATTCAAGTATCCTTTTATGCTATCCAGAAATTCTATATCATTTCCAATCAACAATATGTCGTCTACATATAATATCAGAAATGCTACAGAGCTTCCACTCACTTTCTTATAAATACAGGCTTCTACAAAAGTCTGTATAAAACCATATGCTTTGATCACACTATCAAAGCGTTTATTCCAACTCCGAGAGGCTTGCACCAGTCCATAAATGGATCGCTGGAGCTTGCACACTTTGTTAGCACCTTTTGGATCGACAAAACCTTCTGGTTGCATCATATACAACTCTTCTTCCAGAAATCCATTCAGGAATGCAGTTTTGACATCCATTTGCCATATTTCATAATCATAAAATGCGGCAATTGCTAACATGATTCGGACAGACTTAAGCATCGCTACGGGTGAGAAAGTCTCATCGTAGTCAACTCCTTGAACTTGTCGAAAACCTTTCACAACAAATCGAGCTTTGTAGACAGTAGCATTACCATCAGCTTCAGTCTTCTTCTTGAAGATCCATTTATTCTCGATGGCTTGCCGATCATTGGGCAAGTCAACCAAAGTCCATACTTTGTTCTCATACATGGATCCCATCTCAGATTTCATGGCCTCAAGCCATTTTGCGGAATCTGGGCTCATCATCGCTTCCTCATAGTTCGTAGGTTCGCCATGGTCAAGTAACATGACTTCCAGAATAGGATTACCGTACCACTCTGGTGCGGATCTTACTCTGGTTGACCTACGAGGTTCGGTAGTAACTTGATCTGAAGTTTCATGATCAATATCATTAGCTTCCTCACTGATTGGTGTAGTCGTCACAGGAACCGGTTTCTGTGATGAACTATTTTCCAATAAGGGAGCAGGTACAGTTACCTCATCAAGTTCTACTTTCCTCCCACTCACTTCTTTCGAGAGAAACTCCTTCTCTAGAAAGGATCCAAATTTAGCAACAAAAGTCTTGCCTTCAGATCTGTGATAGAAGGTGTACCCAATAGTCTCTTTTGGGTATCCTATGAAGACACATTTCTCCGATTTGGGTTCGAGCTTATCTGGTTGAAGTTTCTTCACATAAGCATCGCAGCCCCAAACTTTAAGAAACGACAACTTCGGTTTCTTGCCAAACCACAGTTCATAAGGTGTCGTCTCAACGGATTTTGATGGTGCCCTATTTAACGTGAATGCGGCCGTCTCTAAAGCATAACCCCAAAACGATAGCGGTAAATCAGTAAGAGACATCATAGATCACACCATATCTAGTAAAGTACGATTACGATGTTCGGACACACCATTATGTTGTGGTGTTCCAGGTGGCGTGAGTTGCGAAACTATTCCGCATTGTTTCAAATGTAAACCAAACTAGTAACTCAAATATTCTCCTCCACGATTAGATTGTAGGAATTTTATTTTCTTGTTACGATGATTTTCCACTTCACTCTGAAATTCTTTGAACTTTTCAAATGTTTTAGACTTATGTTTCATTAAGTAGATATACCCATATCTGCTTAAATCATCTGTGAAGGTGAGAAAATAACGATACCCGCCGCGAGCCTAAATGTTCATTGGACCACATACATCAATATGTATGATTTGCAACAAATTAGTTGCTCGCTCCATAGTTCTAGAGAACGGCGTTTTAGTCATCTTGCCCATGAGGCATGGTTCGCAAGTACCAAGTGATTCATAATCAAGTGATTTCAGAAGTCCATCAGTATGGAGTTTCTTCATGCGCTTTACACCAATATGACCCAAACGACAGTGCCACAAATAAGTTGCACTATCATTATAAACTCTACATCTTTTGGCTTCAACATTATGAATATGTGTATCACTACTATCGAGATTCAATAAAAATAGACCACTCTTCAAGGGTGCATGACCATAAAAGATATTACTCATATAAATAGAACAACCATTATTCTCTGATTTAAATGAATAACCGTCTCGCATCAAACAAGATCCAGATATAATGTTCATGCTTAACACTGGCACCAAATAACAATTATTTTGGTCTAAAACTAATCCCGAAGGTAGATGTAGAGGTAGCGTGCCGACCGCGATCACATCGACTTTGGAACCATTTCCCACGCGCATCGTCACCTCGTCCTTAGCCAATCATTGCTTAATCCGTAGTCCCTGTTTCGAGTTGCAAATATTAGCAACAGAACCAGTATCAAATACCCAGGTACTACTGCGAGCATTAGTAAGGTACACATCAATAACATGTATATCACATATACCTTTGTTCACCTTGCCATCCTTCTTATCCGCCAAATACTTGGGGCAGTTCCGCTTCCAATGACCAATCTGCTTGCAGTAGAAGCACTCAGTCTCAGGCTTAGGTCTAGATTTAGGTTTCTTCTCTTGAGCAGCAACTTGTTTGCTGTTCTTTTTAAAGTTCCCCTTCTTCTTCCCTTTATCCTTTTTCTTGAAACTGGTGGTCTTATTGACCATCAACACTTGATGCTCCTTCTTGATTTCTACCTCCGCAGCTTTTAGCATTGCGAAGAGCTCGGGAATAGTCTTGTTCATCCCTTGCATATTATAGTTCATCACGAAGCTCTTGTAGCTTGGTGGCAGTGATTGAAGAATTCTGTCAATGACACTATCATCAGGAAGATTAACTCCTAGTTGAATCAAGTGATTATTATACCCAGACATTTTGAGTATATGTTCACTGACAGAACTATTCTCTTCCATCTTGCAGCTATAGAAATTATTGGAGACTTCATATCTCTCAATCCGGGCATTAGCTTGAAATATTAACTTCAACTCCTGGAACATCTCATATGCTCCATGACGTTCAAAACGTCGTTGAAGTCCCGGTTCTAAGCCGTAAAGCATGGCACACTGAACTATAGAGTAGTCATCAGCTTTGCTCTGCCAGACATTCTTAATGTCGTCAGTTGCATCTACAGCAAGCCTGGCACCCAACGGTGCTTCCAGGACGTAATTCTTCTATGCAACAATGAGGATAATCCTCAAGTTACGGACCCAGTCCGTGTAATTGCTACCATCACCTTTCAACTTAGCTTTCTCAAGGAACACATTAAAATTCAACGAAACAACAACACGAGCCATCTATCTACAACAAACATAGACAAGCAAAATACTATCAGGTACTAAGTTCATGATAAATTTAAGTTTAATTAATCATATTACTTAAGAACTCCCACTTAGATAGACATCCCTCTAATCATCTAAGGGATCACGTGATCCAAATCAACTAAACCAGGTCTTATCATCACGTGAGATGGAGTAGTTTTCAATGGTGAACATCACTATGTTGATCATATCTACTATATGATTCACGCTCGACCTTTCGGTCTTAGTGTTCCGAGGCCATATCTGTATATGCTAGGATCGTCAAGTTTAACCTGAGTATTCCGCGTGTGCAACTGTTTTGCACCCGTTGTATTTGAACGTAGAGCCTATCACACCCGATCATCACGTGGTGTCTCTGTTGGAAATATGCCCTAGAGGCAATAATAAAATGGTTATTATTATATTTCTTTGTTCATGATAATTGTCTGTTATTCATGCTATAATTGTGTTATCTGGAAATCGTAATACACGTGTGAATACATAGACCACAATATGTCCCTAGTGAGCCTCTAGTTGACTAGCTCGTTGATCAACAAATAGTCATGGTTTCCTCACTATGGACATTGGATGTCATTGATAACGGGATCACATCATTAGGAGAATGATGTGATGGACAAGACCCAATCCTAAGAATAGAACAAAGATCGTGTAGTTCGTTTTGCTAGAGCTTTTCCAAATGTCAAGTATCATTTCCTTAGACCATGAGATTGTGCAACTCCCGGATACCGTAGGAGTGCTTTGGGTGTGACAAACGTCGCAACATAACTGGGTGACTATAAAGGTGCACTACGGGTATCTCCGAAAGTGTCTGTTGGGTTGGCACGAATCGAGACTGGGATTTGTCACTCCGTATGACGGAGAGGTATCTCTGGGCCCACTCGGTAATGCATCATCATAATGATCTCAATGTGACCAAGTGTCTGGTCATGGGATCATGCATTACGGTACGAGTAAAGTGACTTGCCGGTAACGAGATTAATGAGGTATTGGGATACCGACGATCGAATCTCGGGCAAGTAATGTACCGATTGACAAAGGGAATTGTATACGGGGTTGTTTGAATCCTCGACATCGTGGTTCATCTGATGAAGATCATCGAGGAGCATGTGGGAGCCAACGTGGGTATCCAGATCCCGCTATTGGTTATTGACCGGAGAGGCATCTCGGTCATGTCTGCATGTTTCTCGAACCCGTAGGGTCTACACACTTAAGGTTCGGTGACGCTAGGGTTGTAGAGATATGAGTATGCAGTAAACTGAAAGTTTTTTGGAGTCCCGGATGAGATCCCGGACGTCACGAGGAGTTCCGGACTGGTCCGGAGGTAAAGAATTATATATATGAAGTCAGGTTTTGGCCATCGGGAAAGTTTCGGGGGTCACTGGTATTGTACCGGGACCACCGGAAGGGTCCCGGGGGTCCATCGTGTGGGGCCACCTATCTCGGAGGGCCCCATGGGCTGAAGTGGGAGGGGAACCAGCCCCTGGTGGGCTGGTGCGCCCCCCTTGGCCCCCCTGCACCTAGGGTTGGGAAACCCTAGGGGTGGGGGCGCCTCCACCTGGCTTGGGGGGCAAGCCACCCCCCTGGCCGCCCCCCCCCCTTGGAGATCCCATCTCCTAGGGCCGGCTCCCCCCCTAGGGGCCCTATATAAAGAGGGGGGAGGGAGGGCAGCCGCACCCATGCTCTTGGCACCTCCCTCTCCCCTTGCTACACCTCTCCCTCTCGCAGAAGCTTGGCAAAGCCCTGCCGAGATCGATGCTGCATCCACCACCACGCCGTCGTGCTGCTGGATCTTCATAAACCTCTCCTTCCCCCTTGCTGGATCAATAAGGAGGAGGCGTCTTCCCAACCGTACGTGTGTTGAACGCGGAGGTGCTGTCCGTTCAACACTAGGATCTTCGGTGATTTGGATCATGACGAGTACGACTCCCTCAACCCCGTTCTCTTGAACGCTTCCGCTCGTGATCTACAAGGGTATGTAGATGCACTCCTCTCTCTCGTTGCTAGATGAACACATAGATTGATCTTGGTGAAAGCGTAGAAATTTTTTATTTTCTGCAACATTCACCAACAGTGGCATCATGAGCTAGGTATATGCGTAGTTCTCTTTGCACGAGTAGAACACAAATTTGTTGTGGGCGTAGATGTTGTCAACTTTCTTGCCACTACTAGTCTTATTTTGCTTCAGCGGTATCGCAGGATGAAGTGGCCCGGACCGACCTTACACGTACGCTTATGCGAGACAGGTTCCACCGACTGACATGCACTAGTTGCATAAGGTGGCTAGCGGGTGTCTGTCTCTCCCACTTTAGTTCGACCAGATTCGATGAAAAGGGTCCTTATGAAGGGTAAATAGAAGTTGGCAAATCACGTTGTGGTTTTTACGTAGGTAAGAAAACGTTCTTGCTAGAACCCTATTGCAGCCACGTAAAACATGCAACAACAATTAGAGGACGTCTAACTTGTTTTTGCAGCATATGATTTGTGATGTGATATGGCCAAAAGTTGTGATGAATGATGAATGATATATATGTGATGTATGAGATCATGTTCTTGTAATAGGAATCACGACTTGCATGTCGATGAGTATGACAACCGGCAGGAGCCATAGGAGTTGTCTTAATTATTGTATGACCTGCGTGTCAATGATTTAACGCCATGTAATTACTTTACTTTATTGCTAAACCGTTAGACATAGTAGTAGAAGTAATAGTTGGCGAGCAACTTCATGGAGACACGATGATGGAGATCATGATGATGGAGATCATGGTGTCATGCCGGTGACGAAGATGATCATGGAGCCCCGAAGATGGAGATCAAAGGAGCTATATGATATTGGCCATATCATGTCACTGTTTAATTGCATGTGATGTTTATTATGTTTATGCATCTTGTTTACTTAGAACAACGGTAGTAAATAAGATGATCCCTCATAATAATTTCAAGAAAGTGTTCCCCCTAACTGTGCGCCGTTGCGAAAGTTCGTTGTTTCGAAGCACCACGTGATGATCGGGTGTGATAGATTCTAACGTTCACATACAACGGGTGTAAGACAGATTTACACATGCAAAACACTTAGGTTAACTTGACGAGCCTAGCATGTACAGACATGGCCTCAGAACACAAGAGACCGAAAGGTCGAACATGAGTCGTATGGAAGATACGATCAACATGGAGATGTTCACCGATGATGACTAGTCCGTCTCACGTGATGATCGGACACGGCCTAGTCGACTCGGATCATGTATCACTTAGATGACTAGAGGGATGTCTAATCTGAGTGGGAGTTCATTAAATAATTTGATTAGATGAACTTAATTATCATGAACTTAGTCTAAAAACCTTTGCAAATATGTCTTGTAGATCAAATGGCCAACACTCATGTCCACCTCAACTTCAATGCATTCCTAGAGAAAACCAAGCTGAAAGATGATGGCAGCAACTATACGGACTGGGTCCGGAACCTGAGGATCATCCTCATAGCTGCAAATAAAGATTATGTCTTAGAAGCACCGCTAGGTGAAGCTCCCATCCCAGAGAACCAAGACGTTATGAACACTTGGCAGTCTCGTGCTGATGATTACTCCCTCGTTCAGTGTGGCATGCTTTACAACTTAGAACCAGGGCTCCAAAAGTGTTTTGAGCAACACGGAGCATATGAGATGTTCGAAGAGCTGAAAATGGTTTTCCAAGCTCATGCCCGGGTCGAGAGATATGAAGTCTCCGACAAGTTCTTCAGCTGTAAGATGGAGGAAAATAGTTCTGTTAGTGAGCACATACTCAAAATGTCTGGGTTGCACAACCGCTTGACTCAGCTGGGAGTTAATCTCCCGGATGACGTGGTTATTGACAGAATCCTTCAGTCGCTTCCACCGAGCTACAAGAGCTTTGTGATGAACTTCAATATGCAGGGGATGGAAAAGACCATTCCTGAAGTATATTCAATGCTGAAATCAGCAGAGGTAGAGATCAAAAAGGAACATCAAGTGTTGATGGTGAATTAAACCACTAAGTTCAAGAAAGGCAAGGGTAAGAAGAACTTCAAGAAGGACGGCAAGGAAGTTGTCGCGCCTGGTAAGCCAGCTGCCAGGAAGAAGTCAAAGAATGGACCCAAGCATGAGACTGAGTGCTTTTATTTCAAAGGGAAGGGTCACTGGAAGCGGAACTGCCCCAAATACTTAGGGGACAAGAAGGCCGGCAACACTAAAGGTATATGTGATATACATGTAACTGATGTGTACCTTACCAGTGCTCGAAGTAGCTCCTGGGTATTTGATACCGGTGCGGTTGCTCATATTTGTAACTCAAAGCAGGAGCTGCGGAATAAGCGGAGACTGGCGAAGGACGAGGTGACAATGCGCGTCGGGAATGGTTCCAAGGTCGATGTGATCGCCATCGGCACGCTACCTCTACATTTACCTACGAGATTACTTTTAAACCTCAATAATTGTTATTTAGTGCCAGCTTTGAGCATGAACATTGTATCTGGATCTCGTTTAATGCGAGATGGCTACTCATTTAAATCCGAGAATAATGGTTGTTCTATTTATATGAGAGATATGTTTTATGGTCATGCCCCGATGGTCAATGGTTTATTCTTAATGAATCTCGAACGTGATGTTACACATATTCATAGTGTGAATACCAAAAGATGTAAAGTTGATAACGATAGTCCCACATACTTGTGGCACTTCCGCCTTGGTCACATTGGTGTCAAGCGCATGAAGAAGCTCCATGCTGATGGACTTTTAGAGTCTCTCGATTATGAATCATTTGACACATGCGAACCATGCATCATGGGCAAAATGACCAAGACTCCATTCTCCGGAACAATGGAGCGAGCAACCAACTTATTGGAAATCATTCATACTAATGTGTACGGTCCAATGAGCGTCGAGGCTCGCGGAGGATATTGTTATGTTCTCACTCTCACTGATGACTTGAGTAGATATGGGTATGTCTACTTGATGAAACACAAGTCTGAGACCTTTGAAAATTTCAAGGAATTTCAGAATGAGGTAGAAAATCAACGTGATCGAAAGATAAAGTTCTTACGATCAGATCGTGGAGGAGAATATTCAAGTCACGAATTTGGTACACACTTAAGGAAATGTGGAATCGTTTCACAACTCACGCCGCCTGGAACACCTCAGCGTAACAGTGTGTCCAAACGTCGTAATCGCACTTTATTAGATATGGTGCGATCTATGATGTCTCTTATCGATTTACCGCTATCTTTTTGGGGATACGCTCTAGAGACAGCTACATTCACTTTAAATAAGGCACGGTCTAAATCCGTTGAGACGACACCGTATGAATTATGGTTGGGGAAGAAACCTAAGCTGTCGTTTCTAAAAGTATGGGGATGCGATGCTTATGTCAAGAAACTTCAACCTGAAAAGCTCGAACCCAAGTCGGAAAAATGCGTCTTCATAGGATACCCTAAGGAAACCATTGGGTATACCTTCTACCTTAGATCCGAAGGCAAGATCTTTGTTGCCAAGAACGGGTCCTTTCCGGAGAAAGAGTTTCTCTTGAGAGAAGTAAGTGGGAGGAAAGTGGAACTTGATGAAGTACTACCTCTTGAACCGGTAAGTAGCGTAGCTCATGAAGATGTTCCTATGGTGCCTACACCGACTGGAGAGGAAATTAATGATGATGATCAAGGTACTTCAGATCAAGTTGCTACTGAACTTCGTAGGTCCACAAGGACACGTTCCACACTAGAGTGGTATGGCAACCCTATCCTGGAAATCATGTTGTTAGATAACGGTGAACCTTCAAACTATGAAGAAGCGATGGCGGGCCCAGATTCCAACAAATGGCTTGAAGCCGTGCAATCTGAGATAGAATCCATGTATGAAAACAAAGTATGGACTTTGACAGACTTGCCCGATGATGGGCGAGTGATAGAAAACAAATGGATCTTTAAGAAGAAGACGGACGCGGATGGTAATGTTTCCATCTATAAAGCTCGACTTGTTGCTAAGGGTTATCGACAAGTTCAAGGGGTTGACTATGATGAGACTTTCTCTCCCGTAGCGAAGCTAAAGTTCATCTGAATCATGTTAGCAATTGTCGCATACTATGATTATGAGATATGGCAGATGGACATCAAAACGGCATTCCTTAATGGCTATCTTAAGGAAGAACTGTATATGATGCAGCCGGAAGGTTTTGTCGATCCTAAGAATGCTAACAAGGTATGCAAGCTCCAGCAATCCATTTATGGGCTGGTGCAAGCATCTCGGAGTTGGAACATTCGCTTTGATGAGATGATCAAAGCGTTTGGGTTTATGCAAACTTATGGAGAAGCCTGCGTTTACAAGAAAGTGAGTCGGAGCTCTATAGCATTTCTCATATTATATGTGGATGACATACTTTTGATGGGAAATGATATAGAACTTTTGGACAGCATTAAGGCCTACTTGAATAAGTGTTTTTCAATGAAGGACCTTGGAGAAGCTGCTTACATATTAGGCATCAAGATCTGTAGGGATAGATCGTGACGCCTCATAGCACTACTAGGGAAAAGCCTAGCATCAGCGCGGGTTTTGGGCCTATTAGTAGCGTGGGGGCCGGCGCTACTAATACGACGCTACAACTAACTTATAGCAGTAGCGCGGGTGCCACCCGCGCTACTACTACGTCTGTTAGTAGTAGCGTGGGTAAAAACCAGCGCTACTACTAATCTCTAATCTCTGATTTTTTTTGAATTTTTTGAATTTTTTTTCGATTTTCCCCCCTAATTTTCAAATTTTTGAATTATTTTAATCTCTAATCATCCCTCATCGCTGCTCAATTTAATCTCTAACCTCTAATCACCCTCATCGTTCCAAATCATCTAACTTCCCGGACAGTCACCCATCCTCTCACTACTCCAGCCTGAGCACGCTTAACTTCCGGGTTCTATTCTCCCTCGTTTCCAAGTCTGCACTTGTTGTTTTCCTGACAATAGTAAGTTGTCAATCCTATTAACCTGAGGAATTTTGCTTGAGCATGAAGTAACACATTTCACTGTTTGAGTTTGAAACTATTGTTCTAAAAAATAACACTAACATTTAGTAACACTAATATTTCTGGAATAATAGTTTGACCATTGTTTGACCACAGTTTGACCATAGTTTGACCAGATTTGACCAAAATCCAAAAAAACGGAAATAATTATTTAGTAACACTAATATTCTTGAACAATTAGTTTGACCATAGTTTGACCAGATTTAACAAAAATTTAAAAAAAAACCGTTTTTTTGAATTTTTTTGCCTCCAGATCTTAAAAGCCCCGTAACTTTTTTCTGTTAGGTTTTTGAGGATTTTGAAAATTTGGATGTATCTTTTTGAGTAGATGATTTTTCATATAAAAAACTTTTTCATCCTAGTTAGTATGCAAAAGTTATGTCCATTTTTACAAATTCTCGAGAGATTTTGCAAATAAAGTCGAAATTCATATTTGCAAATTTTCCCAACAACTAGACCACATATCACATCGGAAACTTATTTTATTTTATTTTTTTGACATTTTCATCATTTTCTTTTATTTTTTTAAAACTGAAAAGGCGATCCACAGGGGGGGTAGAGTCTGAAAATGGGACCTTTAGTACCGGGGGTTGAGTTTAAAAAACCCAGTATTTAGTAGTAGCGCGGGTTTTTACCCCTCGCTACTACTATGGCATGTCCCCGAGGGGCACGATTGAGGCCGATTAGTAGTAGCGAGGGGTAAAAACTTAGTAGTAGCACGGGTTTATAACCATTGCTACTACTATGGCATGGTCCAAGGGCATGGTAGAGACCGCTTAGTAGTAGCGAGGGTTAAAAACCAACGCTACTGCTATCAACTTAGTAGTAGCGAGGGTTAAAAACCCGTGTTACTACTATGGCATGTCCCCGGGGCACGGTAGAGACCGCTTAGTAGTAGCGAGGGTTAAAAACCCGTGCTACTGCTATCAACTTAGTAGTAGCGAGGTTTAAAAACCTGCGCTACTAGTAAGTAGCAGTAGCGAGGGTTTTTAACCCTCGCTACTAGTAAGCGTCTGTGTATAGGCTTTTCCCTAGTAGTGTAGGTCTTTCACAAAGCACATACCTTGATAAGATATTGAAGAAGTTCAATATGGATCAGTCCAAGAAAGGGTTCTTGCCTGTATTGCAAGGTGTAAGATTGAGCTCGGCTCAATGCCCGACCACTGCAGAAGATATAGAAGAGATGAGCGTCATCCCCTATGCCTCAGCCATAGGGTCTATTATGTATGCCATGCTGTGTACCAGACCTGATGTAAGCCTTGCCGTAAGTTTGGTAGGAAAGTACCAAAGTAATCCCAACAAGGAACACTGGACAGAGGGTTTTTGGAGGTGACGAAGAGCTCGTCGTAAAGGGTTACGTCGATGCTAGCTTCGACACAGATCTGGATGACTCTAAGTCACAAACCGGATACGTGTATATTTTGAACGGTGGGGCAGTAAGCTGGTGCAGTTGCAAGCAAAGCGTCGTGGCGGGATCTACATGTGAAGCAGAATACATGGCAGCCTCGGAGGCAGCGCATGAAGCAATCTGGGTGAAGGAGTTCATCACTGACCTAGGAGTCATACCCAATGCGTCGGGGCCGATCGCACTCTTCTGTGACAACACTGGAGCTATTGCACTTGTCAAGGAGCCCAGGTTTCGCAAGAAGACCAGGCACATCAAGCGTCGCTTCAACTCCATTCATGAAAATGTTCAATATGGAGATATAGATATTTGTAAAGTACATACGGACCTGAATGTAGCAGATTCGTTGACTAAACCTCTCCCTAGAGCAAAACATGATCAACACCAGAACTCTATGGGTGTTCGATTCATCACAATGTAACCAGACTATTGACTCTAGTGCAAGTGGGAGACTGTTGGAAATATGCCCTAGAGGCAATAATAAAATGGTTATTATTATATTTATTTGTTCATGATAATTGTCTGTTATTCATGCTATAATTGTGTTATCCGGAAATCGTAATACACGTGTGAATACATAGACCACAATATGTCCCTAGTGAGCCTCTAGTTGACTAGATCGTTGATCAACAGATAGTCATGGTTTCCTGACTATGGACATTGGATGTCATTGATAACGGGATCACATCATTAGGAGAATGATGTGATGGACAAGACCCAATACTAAGCATAGCACAAAGATTGTGTAGTTCGTTTTGCTAGAGCTTTTCCAAATGTCAAGTATCATTTCCTTAGACCATGAGATTGTGCAACTCCCGGATACCGTAGGAGTGCTTTGGGTGTGCCAAACGTCGCAATATAACTGGGTGACTATAAAGGTGCACTACGGGTATCTCCAAAAGTGCCTGTTGGGTTGGCACGAATCGAGACTGGGATTTGTCACTCCGTATGACGGAGAGGTATCTCTGGGCCCACTCGATAATGCATCATCATAATGAGCTCAATGTGGCCAAGTGTCTGGTCACGGGATCATGCATTATGGTACGAGTAAAGTGACTTGCCAGTAACGAGATTAACGAGGTATTGGGATACCGACGATCGAATCTCGGGCAAGTAACGTATCAATTGACAAAGGGAATTGTATACAGGGTTGTTTGAATCCTCTACATCGTGGTTCATCCGATGAAGATCATCGAGGAGCATGTGGGAGCCAACATGGGTATCCAGATCCCGCTGTTGGTTTTTGATCGGAGAGGCGTCTCGGTCATGTCTGCATGTCTCCCAAACCCGTAGGGTTTACACACTTAAGGTTCGGTGACACTAGGGTTGTAGAGATATAAGTATGCAGTAAACCGAAAGTTGTTCAGAGTCCCGGATGAGATCCCGGACGTCATGAGGAGTTCCGGAATGGTCCGGAGGTAAAGAATTATATATAGGAAGTTAGGTTTCGGCCATCGGGAAAGTTTCGGGGGTCACCCGTATTGTACCGGGACCACCGGAAGGGTCCCGGGGGTCCACCGGGCGGGGCCACCTATCCCGGAGGGCCCCATGGGCTGACGTGGGAGGGGAACCAGCCCCTGGTGGGCTGGTGCGCCCCCCTTGGCCCCCCTGCGTCTAGGGTTGGGAAACCCTAGGGGTGGGGGCTCCGAGCCAGGTTTTATGCGCAGATGTTATATGCACGAGTAGAACACAAGTGAGTTGTGGCCGATAGAAGTCATACTGCTTACCAGCATGTCATACTTTGGTTCGGAGGTATTGTTGGATGAAGCAGCCCGGACCGACATTACGCGTACGCTTACGCGAGACTGGTTCTACCGACGTGCTTTGCACATAGGTGGCTGGCGGGTGTCAGTTTCTCCAACTTTAGTTGAACCCAGTGTGGCTACGCCCAGTCCTTGAGAAGGTTAAAACAACACTAACTTGACGAACTATCGTTGTGGTTTTGATGCGTAGGTAAGAATGGTTCTTGCTGAGCCCATATCAGCCACGTAGAAACTTGCAACAACAAAGTAGAGGACGTCTAACTTGTTTTTGCAGGGCATGTTGTGATGTGATATGGTCAAGACATGATGCTAAATTTTATTGTATGAGATGATCATGTTTTGTAGCAAAGTTATCGGCAACTGGCAGGAGCCATATGGTTGTTGCTTTATTGTATGCAATGCAATCACCCTGTAATTGCTTTACTTTATCACTAAGCGGTAGCGATAGTCGTAGAAGCAATAGGTGGCGAAACGACAACGATGCTATGATGAAGATCAAGGTGTCGCGCCGGTGACGATGGTGATTGAGGGAGTCCCAGACTAGGGGGTGTCCGGATAGCCGAACTATCATCATCGGCCGGACTCCAAGACTATGAAGATACAAGATTGAAGACTTCGTCCCGTGTCCGGAGGGGACTTTCCTTGGCGTGGAAGGCAAGCTTGGCGATATGGATATGTAGATCTCCTACCATTGTAACCGACTCTGTGTAACCCTAGCCCTCTCCGGTGTCTATATAAATCGGATGGCTTTAGTCCGTAGGACGAACAACAATCATACCATAGGCTAGCTTCTAGGGTTTAGCCTCCTTGATCTCGAGGTAGATCTACTCTTGTAACACACATCATCAATATTAATCAAGCAGGACGTAGGGTTTTACCTCCATCAAGAGGGCCCGAACCTGGGTAAAACATCGTGTCCCTCGTCTCCTGTTACCATCCGCCTAGACGCATAGTTCGGGACCCCCTACCCGAGATCTGCCGGTTTTGACACTGACATTGGTGCTTTCATTGAGAGTTCCTCTGTGTCGTCGCCGATAGGCTCGATGGCTTCTTCGATCATCATCAACGACGCAGTCTAGGGTGAGACCTTCCTCCCCGGACAGATCTTCGTATTCGGCGGCTTTGCACTGCGGGCCAATTCGCTTGGCCATCTAGAGCAGATCGAAAGTTACGCCCCTGGCCATCAGGTCAGATTTGGAAGTTTGAACTTCACGGCTCACATCCGTGGGCACTTGATACTCGATGGATTCGAGCCACAGCCGAGCGTGCTGCACTGTCACGACGAGCATGATTTAGCTCTGCGGCCGGACAGTACCCTGGAGGCCGCACTTGAGCCTGCTCCGATTTTCAATTCGGAGCCGGCTGCGCAGATCGAGGACGGATGGCTAGACGCCGCCTCGGGGGCTGCAACCTCTACGGTGATAGAGCCGAACACTGACCTTGTCCCTCACGAAGCTCGCGGCTCCGAGGTGCCGGACTCCTCGCCGGACTCCGAACCTCCCGCGCCCCCTCCGATCGAATCCGATTGGGCGCCGATCATGGAGTTCACCGCGGCGGACATCTTTCAACACTCACCTTTTGGCGACATCTTGAGTTCGCTAAAGTATCTCTCGTTATCAGGAGATTCCTGGCCGGACTACGGCCAGGACGGTTGGGATGCGGACGACGAAGAAATTCAAAGCCCACCCACCACCCACTTGGTAGCCATTGTCGATGATCTAACCGACATGCTAGACTATGACTCCGAAGACATCGACGGTATGGACGACGATGCCGGAGACGACCAAGAACCAGCGCCTACCGGGCACTGGAAAGCCACCTCATCATATGACATATGCATGGTGGATATCCCAAAGGATGGGAATGGCGAAGGGGCAGCGGAAGATGACCCCTCCAAGAAACAGCCCAAGCGCCGGCGTCAGCGGCGCCGCTCTAAATCCCGCCATAGCAAGAATGAAGATTCCGGCACCAGAGATAATAACACCCCAGATAGTGCCGAAGACAACCCACTCCAGCAAGATTCAGCACAGGAGGGCGGAGACGCCAGCCCTCATGAGAGAGCGGCAGAAGAAGAGGTAGAGGACTACATGCCTCCCTTCGGAGACGAGGCAAGCCTCGACAACGACGAATTCATCGTGCCCGAGGATCCCGTCGAACAAGAGCGTTTTAAATGCAGGCTTATGGCCACGGCAAACAGCCTCAAGAAAAAGCAGCAACAGCTTAGAGCTGATCAAGATCTGCTAGCCGACAGAAGGACTGAAGTCCTCGCGGCCGAAGAGCATGAGCTCGAACGCCCCTCCAAAAGTTACCCTAAGCGCAAGCTGCTCCCCCGATTAGAGGAGGAGGCGTATGAACCTGCATCACCAGCAGACAATACGGCTGACCGACCACCCCGTGGTCACGACAGAGAGGCCCCTAGGCCCTTCACTAGAGCCGTACCCCGGCATCGCTCGAAGAGCACAAAGCCACAGGGGAACGGTCCGGACTTGCGAGATATATTGGAGGATAAGGCAAGACAATCAAGATTGATCTATGGATCGCGTGGGCGCCCCATGATACGTGACGACAACCGTCGTGCCGGACACAGTAAGTCCGGCCGGGCCGAACAAAATAGACAAAGCTCTTTCGAGCTCCGTCGTGATATCGCCCAGTACAGAGGCGCCGCACACCCACTATGCTTCACAGACGAAGTAATGGATCATCAAATCCCCGAAGGGTTTAAACCCGTGAACATTGAATCCTACGATGGCACAACAGACCCCGCGGTTTGGATCGAAGACTATCTCCTCCATATCCACATGGCCCGCGGTGATGATCTTCACGCCATCAAATATCTCCCACTCAAACTTAAAGGACCAGCCCGGCATTGGCTTAACAGCTTGCCAGCAGAGTCAATCGGGAGTTGGGAAGACCTAGAAGCCGCATTCCTCGATAACTTCCAAGGCACGTATGTGCGACCACCAGACGCCGATGACCTAAGCCACATAATTCAACGGCCAGATGAATCGGCCAGACAATTCTGGACACGATTCCTAACAAAGAAGAACCAAATCGTCGACTGTCCGGATGCAGAGGCCCTAGCGGCCTTCAAGCACAACATCCACGACGAGTGGCTTGCCCGGCACCTAGGACAGGAAAAGCCGAAATCCATGGCAACCCTCACATCACTCATGACCCGCTTCTGCGCGGGTGAGGACAGCTGGCTAGCACGCAGCAATAACCTCAGCAAAAATTCTGGCAGTCCGGATTTCAAGGACCGTAATGGCAGGTCGCGTCGTAACAAGAACAAACGCCGCATTAACGACGACAATGGTGAGGATACGGCAGTCAATGCCGGATTCAGAGGCTCTAAACCCAGTCAGCGGAAAAAGCCATTCAAAAGAACTACTCCGGGTCCGTCCAATTTGGACCGAATACTCGACCGCTTGTGCCAGATACACGGCACCCCCGAAAAGCCAGCTAACCACACCAACAGGGACTGTTGGGTATTCAAGCAGGCAGGCAAGTTAATTACCGAAAACAATGACAAGGGGCTGCCTAGCGATGACGAGGAAGAGACCCGACCACCGAACAATAGAGGACAGAAGGGTTTCTCCCCACAGGTGCGGACGGTGAACATGATATACGCCACGCACATACCCAAAAGGGAGCGGAAGCATGCACTCCGGGATGTATACACGATGGAGCCAGTTGCCCCGAAGTTCAATCCATGGTCTTCCTGCCCGATCACTTTTGATCGAAGGGACCACCCCACTAGCATCCGCCATGGCGGATTCGCCGCATTGGTTCTAGACCCAATCGTCGATGGATTTCACCTCACCAGAGTCCTGATGGACGGCGGCAGCAGCCTGAACCTGCTTTATCAGGACACAGTGCACAAAATGGGCATAGACCCCTCAAGGATTAAACCTACCAAGACGACCTTTAAAGGCGTCATACCAGGTGTAGAAGCCAATTGTACAGGCTCAGTTACACTGGAAGTGGTCTTCGGATCCCTGGATAACTTCCGAAGCGAGGAGTTAATCTTCGACATAGTTCTGTTCTGCAGCGGCTATCATGCTCTGCTTGGACGTACCGCGTTCGCAAAGTTCAACGCGGTGCCGCACTACGCATACCTCAAGCTCAAGATGTCAGGCCCTCGAGGAGTCATCATGGTCAACGGAAACACTGAACGTTATCTCCGCACGGAGGAACATACAGCGGCTCTCGCGGCAGAAGTACGATGCAGCCTCTTAAGGCAATTCTCGAATCCGGCTGTTAAGCGGCCGGACACAGCTAAGCGCTCCCGGAGTAACCTAAAACAAGACCACCTGGCACGTTCCGAGCACGCGTAGCAGTGCGGCCCCAACCCCAGCCCCTGTAAAACGTCAAGACAGGTCCTTCGCGCACACCATTACACTCTGAAGATACCATGGGCATGGGGAGAGGGGCGCGACCACGATAGGCCCAGACTGCGGCTCAACCACACCAGGGGCTCTCAAGTGTGTCGTTCTTTTTTTCTTTTTCCTTTTTATTCTTACCCATAGGACTCCATTCATCAGAGGCCCTGTCCGGCAGTAGACCTGCTGAACTCACGATGCAACAACCAGGGAAGAAGAAAGGCTACAACGAATATCCAGGTGGTCTCCATTACGAGCATTAAATCTGTTTTATGCACCATTCCGCAGCCTACCCCTGGAGGGGGACATGTTTAACAGTCCCATCCCTTGCTTATCGCACCATTTGTATCGTTCTGCACTTACATCAGTTTTTCTTGAATAAGTAATGCAGCACCTTTTTGCTTCCAATTGCATTTCTCTTTTTATACATATGTTCATTTGTGACATGTCGCACCCGTACATTTTGGTACGGCTAAATACACCATGGGCTTATGTTCCCCGCATCATGGTGTGATAAGTCCGAACACTTTCACAAGTGCGGCACCCCAAACTTATAGCATTATATGCATCAGCTCCGAATCATGTCTTGGGTCAATAGTTGGGTTTGCCCGGCTCCCATGTTTTGGTACCTTACGTTCCGTTGTATCGGCTAAGGTAGCACTGGGAGAACCACTGCGATTGCGCCCCAGTTGAGCTGGGTTAACGCCTCAATGGAGAAAGCTAAAACTGACCGTCATGATGAGGCGAGAGTTGGTCGCTGTTCGAGAGGTTTTTTGCGAGTCCCTAAAGACTTATGCCGCTTAGAGCGAGGAGCCGGTTTTTGTCCGGCCCAGGCGTGGATAGCGCCCCAAATTCGGCCTTCCAAAGACTAGGGGCTTCACCGAAATTTAAAATTATAGAATTCTATGGCTAAGTGAGAGTGTTCAAGCATTATAAGTCCGGTTGCCTTGTTCGTTGTGTTGAGCGCCTCCCTAGATGGACCCAAATATGGGAACAAGAGTGCTCAAATTTATCCCGAACACCCCAGCACTCGTGGCATGGGGGCTGAAGCCGACGACTTGCCATCTCTCAGATTTGATAAACAGCCGCACAGAAGGTAATATTTTAAATTAAGATGCATTGCTTAGCGCAAATGAACTAAGTTTTCAGCGCACAGGATAACAAAATGCGAGTCTACTCAAATATTACATCTTTGGAGCACTCACCCGCAATAGTGCAGGTGCCCTTCAGCACACTCTTATAATACATCTCGGGCGTGCGATGCTCCTTGCCCTCCGGTGGTGGGTCCGTTACGAGCTTCTGGGCATCCATCTTGCCCCAGTGCACCTTCGCGCGGGCAAGGGCCCGACGGGCACCTACAATACAGGCGGAGTGCTTGATGACTTCAACTCACGGGCACGCATCCACCAGCCGCCGCACCAGCCCGAAATAGCTCCCAGGCATGGCCTCCTTAGGCCACAGCCGAACTATGAGGCCCTTCATGGCCTGTTCGGCCGCCTTGTGGAGCTCGACCAGCTGCTTCAGCTGGTCGCTAAGGGGCACCGGATGTCCGGCCTCAACATACTGAGACCAGAAGACCTTCTCCGTCGAGCTCCCCTCCTCGGCCCGGTAGAACGCGGCAGCATCGGACACGATGCGAGGAAGATCTGCGAACGCTCCTGGAGAGCTCCGAATTCGGGTAAGCAACAGGTAATTAACACTCACATGCTTACTTTGCATAAAAAATTCCTTACCCGCTGCTATTTTCTTCAACGCCTCGATTTCCTGGAGGGCCTTGTAGGCTTCGGCCTTAGCGGCTTTGGCACTCTCAAGAGCCGCTGCAAGCTCAGACTCTCGAGTCTTCGAGTCACGCTCCATGCTCTCATGTTTTTTCGCGAGATCCTGGAGCTCTTGTTGTACCTCCACCACCCGCGCCTCCTGCTTCTCTCGCTCGGTGCGCTCCGCGGCCGCATTGCGTTTGGCCGCGGCCACTGCCTCTTTCAGGGTCGCCACCTCGTTAGTGGCCCCTGCAATACCCACGTTATCCTTGTCTTTCCTTTTGCAACCAAAATACTTTTCTGTAAGGTACAATTTTAATAAGGTGTTACTCACCTTCGTTGTCCTCGAGCTGCTTCTTGGCACGGCCGAGCTCGTTCTCGGACCGCTCGAGGCCTTCCTTCAAAGTATTGACCTCCGCAGTCAGTGCGGCAGAGGTCAGCAGCGCAGCCTGCAATCCCATATCGACATATTTTTTATGACTCCTGCGTATATCTTCTTAGATCCTCAATCCAGCTTTTCTTTGCGAACACCGAACCGAGCATCAGGGGCTACTGTCTATGCGGTACTATTTTACATATATCAAAATTCTTACCTCAAAGCCTGTTAGAAGGCTACTGCAGGCTTCGGTCAGCCCGCTCTTGGTGAGCTGCACCTTCTGAATCACCGCACTCATAACAGTGCGGTGTTCCTCTTTGATGGAGGCGCCATTGAGCGCCTCCAGCAAGCTATCCGGCGCCTCCGGTTGGACGGAGGCTGCCGATGTCACGGTCTTGCCCTTCTTACGAAGGGGCCGCCCGCCGGACTCCGGAGCCACTATGGGATCCGGAGCCGAGTCCGGTGCAAAGTCCGGGAGGTTGTCCCACGACACCTCCGGGGCCTCCTCCTCCTGGCGGGTCCCTTCCCGGGATCCCACCTCGGCATCGTCCGTGTCACGGGGGGTGGAGGCGGTCGGAAGAGAATCCATATCCGACGCACCTAAGGACCCGCTCGACGAAGCAGGAAGATCATCCTTGGGCGGACTGCAGGGTTGTAAGCGGCATTAGAAAGACATTGTGTGGCAAAAAAGAAAAACCGTGAAGTTATTCGGGAGTCCGGATACTCACGATCTCGCCAGGGGCTTGGCCCTTGGAGGCCAGTCCTCGTCGTCATCACTGGCGTTGGCAGAGCAGTCTGGGGGAAGAGTTTTTCCCTTCTTGGACCCTTCGGCCTCCCTCGTTGGGGAGGCCTTCCTTTTCTTCTCTCCCCCGCTGGGGAAGAGGCTTTCTTCTTCTCCTCCTCACCTTGGTGAGAGGAGTCGGCCTCGGAGTCGTCATCCGATAGCACCTGAAAACGGGAACTCTTCCGAGTCCCTGTGGCCTTCTTCTTGGCCTTCTTCTCCGGCACCACGTGGGGTGCCGGAGCCAGCAGCCCCATCAAACGGGCGTCCGCTGGGTCCTCTGGCAATGGGGCCGGACAGATAGCCTGTTCGGCCTTCTTCAGCCAGTCCTGTCAAAGGAAAGGGAGTTTTGATCCCGCATAGAGTCAAACTATGGAAAACAAGCGTCCCGTAAAGGACAAAATCACTTACCTCGTCAGCTGGACGCTGCGAGCTGAATCCGCGATCTTCGGTAGCGGATGCGGGAGCCTCGGCGCCCTTGAACAACACCTTCCAGACATCTTCATACGTAGTATCGAAGAGCCCGCTCAAAGTCTGGTGCTGCGCCGGATCGAACTCCCACATGTTGAAGCCCCGTCGTTGGCACAAGAGAATCTGGTGGATGAGCATGACCTGGACTACGTTGACAAGCTTGAGCTTCTTGTCCACTAGCTTTTGGATGCAAGCTTGGAGTCTGGTCAGCTCCTCCGAATCACCCCATGTCCGACAGCTCTCTTTCCAGGTGGTGAGCCGTGTGGGGATGCCGGATCTGAATTCGGGGGCCGCTGCCCATTCGGGGTCACGCGGCTCGGTGATGTAGAACCACCCCGATTGCCACCCCTTGATGGTTTCCACGAAAGTGCCCTCAAGCCAAGTAACGTGGGACATCCTGCCCACCATGGCACCTCCGCACTCCGCTTGGCTGCCCTTCACAACCTTCGGCTTGACACTGAAGGTCTTGAGCCACAAGCCGAAGTGGGGCTGGATGCAGAGGAAGGCCTCACACATGACGATAAACGCCGAGATGTTGAGGATGAAATTCGGGGCCAAATCATGGAAATCCAGGCCGTAGTAGAACATGAGCCCCCGAACAAAGGGATGAAGTGGGAAGCCCAGTCCGTGGAGGAAATGGGGAAGGAATACAACCCTCTCATGGGGCCTGGGGGTGGGGATGAGCTCTCCCTCGTTTGGGAGCCGGTGCGCGATGTTGCTGGACAAGTATCCGGCGCTGCGCAGCTTCTGGATCTGCCCCTCCATGACGGAGGAGGCCATCCACTTGCCTCCCGCTCCGGACATGGTTGGAGAAGGTTGAGGTGAGATGTGCGGGCTTGGGCGCTGGAGCTAGGGTTCGCAGAGATGGATAAGCCAAGGAGGAAGAAGGCGCAGGTAAAAGGGTTGGATCTTTATCCCCTTATATGGGTGGACGAAAACATGCGTCCCCACCGGCCTGATAAAACTCGCTTATCCCCCAAGCGCCGCAATCAATGGCGCGGTTGGGTCACCCACGTCCGTATTGATGGGAATCCCGAAATAAGGGGAACACGATCTCTGCTTCGACAAGACGTGCCAAGGAAACCGCTTCGCTAAACACGCTGAGGCGGTACAATAAAAACAATTCGAGTAAAGGCTTGGTAGCGGCATGACGACACGCCACGAGATACGTCAGCAGATTGAACTTGTGTAAATATTATTCTCTCTACGGTGGTATGTGGAAATTATTTTACAGAGCCGGACACTATCCTGGTGTTCACAATCTTCTATAAATTATTCGGAGGAGGAACCCGCATTGCAATGCCGAAGACAATATGCGCCGGACTCGTCGTCATTGAAGCCTGGTTCAGGGGCTACTGAGGGAGTCCCGGACTAGGGGGTGTCCGGATAGTCGAACTATCATCATCGGCCGGACTCCAAGACTATGAAGATACAAGATTGAAGACTTCGTCCCGTGTCCGGAGGGGACTTTCCTTGGCGTGGAAGGCAAGCTTGGCGATATGGATATGTAGATCTCCTACCATTGTAACCGACTCTGTGTAACCCTAGCCCTCTCCGGTGTCTATATAAACCGGATGGCTTTAGTCCGTAGGACGAACAACAATCATACCATAGGCTAGCTTCTAGGGTTTAGCCTCCTTGATCTCGAGGTAGATCTACTCTTGTAACACACATCATCAATATTAATCAAGCAGGATGTAGGGTTTTACCTCCATCAAGAGGGCCCGAACCTGGGTAAAACATCGTGTCCCTCGTCTCCTGTTACCATCCGCATAGACGCACAGTTCGGGACCCCCTACCCGAGATCCGCCGGTTTTGACACCGACAGTGATCATGACGGTGCTTCGGAGATGGTGATCACAAGCACAAGATGATGATGGGCATATCATATCACTTATATTGATTGCATGTGATGTTTATCCTTTATGCATCTTATTTTGCTTTGATTGACGGTAGCATTATAAGATGATCTCTCACTAAATTTCAAGGTATAAGTGTTCTCCCTGAGTATGCACTATCGCGAAAGTTCTTCGTGCTGAGACACCACGTGATGATCGGGTGTGATAGGTTCTACGTTCAAATACAACGGGTGCAAAATAGTTGCACATGCGGAATACTCGGGTTAATCTTGACGAGCCTAGCATATACAAATATGGCCTCGGAACACTGAGATTGAAAGGTCGAGCATGAATAATATAGTAGATATGATCAACATAGTGATGTTCACCATTGAAAACTACTCCAGCTCATGTGATGATCGGACCTGGTTTAGTTGATTTGGATCACGTGATCACTTAGATGATTAGAGGGATGTCTATCTAAGTGGGAGTTCTTAAGTAATATGATTAATTGAACTTAAATTTATCATGAAGTTAGTACCTGATAGTATTTTGCTTGTCTATGTTTGTTGTAGATAGATGGCCCGTGCTGTTGTTCCGTTGAATTTTAATGCGTTGCTTGAGAAAGTTAAGTTGAAAGATGATGGTAGCAATTATACAGACTAGGTCCGTAACTTGAGGATTATCCTCATTGCTGCACAGAAGAATTACATCCTCGAAGCACCGCTGGGTGCCAGGCCTGCTGCAGATGCAACTGAAGACATTAAGAACGTCTGACAGAGTAAAGCTGATGACTACTCGATAGTTCAGTGTGCCATGCTTTACGGCTTAGAATCGGGACTTCAACGATGTTTTGAACGTCATGGAGCATATGAGATGTTCCAGGAGTTGAAGTTAATATTTCAAGCAAATGCCCGGATTGAGAGATATGAAGTCTCCAATAAGTTCTATAGCTGCAAGATGGAGGAGAATAGTCTGTCAGTGAACATATACTCAAAATGTCTGGGTATAATAATCACTTGATTCAACTAGGAGTTAATCTTCCTGATGATAATGTCATTGCCAGAATTCTTCAATCACTGCCACCAAGCTACAAGAGCTTCGTGATGAACTATAATATGCAAAGGATGAACAAGACTATTCCCAAACTCTTCGCGATGCTAAAAGCTGCGGAGGTAGAAATCAAGAAGGAGCATCAAATGTTGATGGTCAACAAGACCACCAGTTTCAAGAAAAAGGGTAAAAGGAAGAAGAAGGGGAACTTCAAGAAGAACGTCAAGCAAGTTGATGCTCAAGAGAAGAAACCCAAGTCTAGACCTAAGCCTGAGACTGAGTGCTTCTATTGCAAAGGGACTGGTCACTGGAAGCGAAACCGCCCCAAGTATTTGGCGGATAAGAAGGATGGCAAGGTGAACAAAGGTATATGTGATATACATGTTATTGATGTGTACCTTACTAATGCTTGCAGTAGCACCTGGGTATTTGATACTGGTTCTGTTGCTAATATTTGCAACTCGAAACAGGGACTACGGATTAAGCGAAGATTGGCTAAGGACGAGGTGATGATGCACGTGAGAAATGGTTCCAAAGTCGATGTGATCGCGGTCGGCACGCTACCTCTACATCTACCTTCGGGATTAGTTTTAGACCTGAATAATTGTTATTTGGTGCTAGCGTTAAGCATGAACATTATATCTGGATCTTGTTTGATGCGAGACGGTTATTCATTTAAATCAGAGAATAATGGTTGTTCTATTTATATGGGTAATATCTTTTATGGTCATGCACCCTTGAAGAGTGGTCTATTTTTAATGAATCTCGATAGTAGTGATACACATATTCATAATGTTGAAGCCAAAAGATGCAGAGTTGATAATGAAGTGCAACTTATTTGTGGCATTGTCGTTTGGGTCATATTGGTGTAAAACGCATGAAGAAACTCCATACTGATGGACTTTTGGAATCACTTGGTACTTCCGAACCGTGCCTCATGGGCAAGATGACTAAAATGCCGTTCTCCGGAACTATGGAGCAAGCAAAAGATTTATTGGAAATCATACTGATGTATGTGGTCCGATGAATATTGAGGCTCGCGGCGGGTATCGTTATTTTCTCACCTTCACTGATGATTTAAGCAGATATGGGTATATCTACTCAATGAAACATAAGTCTAAAACATTTGAAAAGTTCAAAGGATTTCAGAGTGAAATGGAAAATTATCGTAACAAGAAAATAAAGTTTCTATGATCTGATCGTGGAGGAGAATACTTGAGTTACGAGTTTGGTCTACATTTGAAACAATGCGGAATAGTTTCGCAACTCACGCCACCCGGAACACCACAACGTAATGGTGTGTCCGAACATCGTAATCGTACTTTATTAGATATGGTGCGATCTATGATGTCTCTTACTGATTTACCGCTATCGTTTTGGGGTTATGCTTTAGAGACGACTGCATTCACGTTAAATAGGGCACCATCAAAATCCATTGAGACGACGCCTTATGAACTGTGGTTTGGCAAGAAACCAAAGTTGTCGTTTCTTAAAGTTTGGGGCTGCGATGCTTATGTGAAAAAACACCAACCTAATAAGCTCGAGCCCAAATCGGAGAAATGTGTCTTCATAGGGTACCCAAAGGAGACTATTGAGTACACCTTCTATCACAGATCTGAAGGCAAGACTTTTGTTGCTTAATTTGGATCCTTTCTAGAGAAGGAGTTTCTCTCAAAAGAAGTGAGTGGGAGGAAAGTAGAACTTGATGAGGACTGTACCTGCTCCCTTATTGGAAAGTAGTTCATCACAGAAACCGGTTTCTGTGACGCCTACACCAATTAGTGAGGAAGCTAATGATATTGATCATGAAACTTCAGATCAAGTTACTACCGAACCTTGTAGGTCAACCAGAGTAAGATCCGCACCAGAGTGGTATGGTAATCCTATTCTGGAGGTCATGTTACTTGACCATGGCGAACCTACGAACTATGCAGAAGCAATGATGAGCCCAGATTCCGCAAAATGGCTTGAGGCCATGAAATCTGAGATGGGATCCATGTATGAGTACAAAGTACGGACTTTGGTTGACTTGCCCGATGATCGGCAAGCCATCGAGAATAAATGGATCTTCAAGAAAAAGATTGACGCTGATGGTAATGTTACTGTCTACAAAGCTCGACTTGTTACAAAAGGTTTTCGACAAGTTCAAGGGGTTGACTACGATGAGACTTTCTCACCCATGGCTATGCTTAAGTCTGTCCGAATCATGTTAGCAATTGCCGCATTTTATGATTATGAAATATGGCAAATGGATGTCAAAACTGCATTCCTGAATGGATTTCTAGAAGAAGAGTTGTATATGATGCAACCAGAAGGTTTTGTCAATCCAAAAGGTGCTAACAAAGTGTGCAAGCTCCAGCGATCCATTTATGGACTGGTGCAAGCCTCTCGGAGTTGGAATAAACGCTTTCATAGTGTAATAAAAGCATATGGTTTTATACAGACTTTTGGAGAAGCCTGTATTTATAAGAAAGTGAGTGGGAACTCTGTAGCATTTCTGATATTATATGTAGACGACATATTGTTGATTGGAAATGATATAGAATTTCTGGATAACATAAAAGGATACTTGAATAAAAGTTTTTCAATGAAAGACCTCGGTGAGGCTGTTTATATATTGGGCATCAAGATCTATAGAGATAGATCAAGACGTTTAATTGGACTTTCACAAAGCACATACCTTGATAAAGTTTTGAAAAAAGTTCAAAATGGATCAAGCAAAGAAAGGGTTCTTGCCTGTATTACAAGGTGTGAAGATGAGTCAGATTCAATGCCCGACCACTGCAGAAGATAGAGAGAAAATGAAAGATGTTCCCTATGCTTCAGCCATAGACTCTATCATGTATGCAATGCTATGTACCAGACCTGATGTGTGCTTAGCTATTAGCTTAGCAGGGAGGTACCAAAGTAATCCAGGAGTGGATCACTGGACATTGGTCAAGAATATCCTAAAATACCTGAAAAGGACTAAGGATATGTTTCTCGTTTATGGAGGTGACAAAGAGCTAGTCGTAAATAGTTACGTCGATGCAAGCTTTGACACTAATCCAGACGATTCTAAATCGCAAACCGGATACGTGTTTATATTGAACAGTGAAGTTGTCAGTTGGTGCAGTTCTAAATAAAGCGTCATGGCAGGATCTACGTGTGAAGCGGAGTACATAGCTGCTACGGAAGCAGCAAATGAAGGAGTCTGGATGAAGGACTTCATATCCGATCTAGGTGTCATACCTAGTGCATCGGGTCCAATGAAAATCTTTTGTGACAATACTGGTGCAATTGCCTTGGCAAAAGAATCCAGATTTCACAAGAGAACCAAGCACATCAAGAGACGCTTCAATTCCATCCGGGACCAAGTCCAGGTGGGGACATAGAGATTTGCAAGATACATATGGATCTGAATGTTGCAGACCCGTTGACTAAGCCTCTTCCACGAGCAAAACATGATCAACACCAAGGCTCCATGGGTGTTAGAATCATTACTGTGTAATCTAGATTATTGACTCTAGTGCAAGTGGGAGACTGAAGCAAATATGCCCTAGAGGCAATAATAAAGTTATTATTTATTTCCTCATATCATGATAAATGTTTATTATTCATGCTAGAATTGTATTAACTGGAAACATAATACATGTGTGAATACATAGACAACCATAGTGTCACTAGTATGCCTCTACTTGACTAGCTCGTTGATCAAAGATGGTTGTGTTTCCTGGCCATAGACATGAGTTTTCATTTGATTAACGGGATCACATCATTAGGAGAATGATGTGATTGACTTGACCCATTCCGTTAGCTTAGCACTTGATCATTTAGTATGTTGCTATTGCTTTCTTCATGACTTATACATGTTCCTATGACTATGAGATTATGTAACTCCCGTTTACCGGAGGAACACTTTGTGTGCTACCAAACATCACAACGTAACTGGGTGATTATAAAGGAGCTCTACAGGTGTCTCCGAAGGTACATGTTGAGTTGGCATAGTTCGAGATTAGGATTTGTCACTCCGATTGTCGGAGAGGTATCTCTGGGCCCTCTCGGTAATGCACACCACTATACGCCTTGCAAGCAATGTAGCTAATGAGTTAGTTGCGGGATGATGCATTACATAACGAGTAAATAGACTTGCCGGTAACGAGATTGAACTAGGTATTGAGATACTGATCATCGAATCTCAGGCAAGTAACATACCGATGACAAAGGGAACAACGTATGTTGTTATGCGGTTTGACCGATAAAGATCTTCGTAGAATATGTAGGAGCCAATATGAGCATCTAGGTTCCGCTATTGGTTATTGACCGGAGACGAGTCTCGGTCATGTGTACATAGTTCTAGAACCCGTAGGGTCCGCACGCTTAAAGTTCGATAACGATCGGTATTATGAGTTTTTGTATTTTGATGTACCGAAGGTAGTTCGGAGTCCCGGATATGATCACGGACATGACGAGGTGTAACGCCCCGGATTCGATGCGCCAGGTGTCCTCCAGTTATTCGCTGTCATTGCCATGTCATTTGCTTGCGTGTTGCATTTTGCCATGTCATCATCTGCATTTCATCTGCATGTTTTTCAAAACTTGCATTCGTTCGGGTTCCCCCGGTTCTCTCCGTTGTCCGTTCGGAGTCCAGACCACATCGGCACGCGCCCGCGGCACCTCTCAAATATTAATTTATAAGTGGCATAAATGCGTTCTCGGAATGGGGTGGAACTTGGCGAGTGGTCTTATTATAGTGTAGACAGGCCACTTGTCAAATTTCGTCGCATTCGGAGTTCGTTTGACTGCCCAACCGTTAACTTATAGCGGTACCGTTGCTAGTACCTTCGTCGGACGTTTTTGGTATCCGGAAACAGCTGCCGGGCTGCATTTCTCCCCTCTCCTCTCAGCCCAACCCTGTCTTCACAGCCCACCTAGGCCTGCCTAACACCCCTCGCATCCGGAACCGCCCGATCGAGATTGGAGGGCTCCAAAACCCCCCCTAAACCCTAGCCTTCCCTATATATAGACCCCTCCCTTCGAAAATGGGCAACCCTAGTCTAATCCTACCCCTCCCCCTCAGATCTAGCGTCGCCGCCTCCCTCTCCAAATCCGCCGCCGGCCACCTCCACTTTTCCACTTGGCGCGTCCTGATTAGTCAGCCGCCGCCCTGCAGACGCCCGTGGCCAACCGGAGCCGGCCACGTCGCCCAGCCCTGCTCCCCGCAGCCGTGGCCCGCTAGGCCCACGGGAGGCCTGCCAGAGCCCATCCGCCGCCCGTCCGCTGCCGCTCCCGTGGATCCATCGCCGACCTCCCGCAGCTCTCGATCCCCCTGGATCGAGAAAACCACCTCGCGCTGGAGCTCATCTCCACCGGAGCCACCGCCAGCGACATCCAGGCCATGCCTCGCCGCCCCTCTCCTTCCCGTCCTCCTTCCTCCTCGTCCTCTCACCTTATCTCTCTCCCTCGCAGGGCACCGCCGTCGCCTTGGAGGTCAGCCGCCGCCGCCATCTTGCTCTGCCGCCGTGCTGCCCGCACGGCCTCGCCGCCGGCCTCCTCGAGCCGGATCCGCCAGATCCGGGGCCCCTCGTCCCATTCCCGGCCTCGCCTCGGCTTGCCGGAGCCCGCCGTCGCCGGGGCCGGACCAAGCAAGCCTCCTCCATGTCCCTTCTCGGGACGAGCAGAGGAGCTGCTCGTCCCGCGCGCACCGCGCCCGTGGGGGCCAGCGCCTCCCCCTGTGGGCCTCGGCCCGACCCAGTTCCAGCCGGCCCTGCCAGGCCGCCTCCTCCACCGACCTGGGCCTGCAGCCCACTAGGTGAGCGCCCTGCCAGCCCTATCCCTCGCCCGGGTGACATTTAGTCGTTTTGCGCTCCGTTCGTTTTTCTTAGAAAAGCTGCCAAGTCCCGAAATTTCTACATAATGTGCCCATATTCATCATGCCATAACTTGTTGCATACTGCTCCATTGTGCGTGTATAATATATCAAATTGTTCACCATGAGATGCTCTTAATTTCACTCCATTGTGCCATATTTGTTTGAGTTCATCTTGATGCCCTTATCATCATTGCAATAGTGCTATATGATGTTAACTGCTGTCTGTCAACAGAACTTGCTGTTTTGTCTTTTTCGTTGCATTTTGTGTGTGCATCCTATAAGTTTGATGTCTACATGAGTGTTGAGCTACATCATGCCATCTTTACAGGGGTGCCATCCATGTATTTGTGTGGGTCTTGTTGTGAGTGCATCGAGCTTGTGAAGTAGGGTACTTGCTGTTACTGTTTTGCTAGGCTGAATCTGCTATATCATGATGCTAGGTAAACCTGCTGCTACAAGTCATTCTATTCATACTCTGGAGATGTTCACTAAGGTTTTTTTGTTATACATGTCATGCTCTATCCATCCATTTCCCTGGTTGCATTTATAGTTTGTTGTAGCTTGTTGTAATCTTGCTCTCAAATTGCTACATAATGTTTCTGTCATCCTATTAACATTAAGTTCAGTTTTGTCATGAGCCTTGCTAGTGATCGATGCACCCTATGAACTTGCTATTGCCATGCTTAGCTTCATAAACATGTCTTCTTACTGTTGTTTACCTTGTCATGCAATTTATTGCTCCGTGGTGAGTGGTAAAATCTCACCAACATGCCTACTTATTGTTGTTCCTGCCATGTCTGAATCTGTCATATCATTTGCCATGTTTGCATGGATCCTACCATCTTTTCTGTTGATCTTTGGAATTAGTTCAGTAAGGTAGTTTTGTTCTTTGTCTTTAGTATTAGCATGCCATGCCTTTTTATGCCATGTTAAGTTCCTGTAACATGTTGTTTGATAGCTCTAAACATTGCAACCTGATGTTGTTTCTGCAAAGTCTGTGAACCTGTTATTATTTGCAATCTTGCCATGTCTTTTTGAGCATGTTCTAGTAGTTTCTGGAGATAGCTCAGTGTTCATGTTTTGTCATGCTGTACCTGTACATCATGCCCATGCCTTTTGTTCTTATGTTGAGGTGCTGTAGAATATTGTTTTGATGCTTGCTGGATGCCTAGTTGCTGTTTTGGACAGATTGTTGTTATGACTTGTTTGGAGTGTGTGTGTTGCTTCGTTTTCAGCATGCTCTATATGAAACTTGATTAGAATTGCATGTAGTTTCATATTATCATGTTGCATCCTTGTTTTGAGGGATTTGCTTGATGTTTGTATGTATTTTGCATCAATGCCATGTTTAACTTGTTTTTCTCATATCTTCTAGGCCGTAGCTCCGAACTAAATGAACTTTATATGTAACTTGACTAGAATTTCATGGAGATCATCTTGGTGCATCTTAACTTGCTGTTTAACAACTTGAACATAAGGTTTATTCAGATCTTGACCTATTTCGAAATTTGCATATGAGGACCTACCGGATTTGTTATATGTTGTTTTCGGCCTCATTTAAACTTGTTTGAAGTGTTGCTCTTATATGCATCATCTCTTTCCATGAGTAGCCTCATCTAGCCTTGTCATGCATCATACTTGGTTGACCATCATGCCTTGTTCATGTGTGGTGTGTTTACTATGTTGTGTGCTTCTTCTCGATAGTTCCCGTTTTGTTGCGATCGTGAGGATTCGTTCGTCCACGCTTGGTTCGTCTTCGTGGCTTCATCTTCTTCATGGACTCGTTCTTCTTCCTTGCGGGATTTCAGGCAAGATGACCGTCACCTTGGATCTCATTACTATCATTGCTATGCTAGTTGCTTCGTTCTATCGCTATGCTGCGCTACCTATCAGTTGATCTTCAAGCCTCCCAAATTGTCATGTCAGCCTCTAACCTTTTCACCCTTCCTAGCAAATCGTTGTTTGGCTATGTTACCGCTTTGCTCAGCCCCTCTTATAGCGTTGTTAGTTGCAGGTGAAGTTGAAGATTGCTCCATAGTGGACATGATTATGTTGGGATATCACAATATCTCTTATTTAATTAATGCATCTATATACTTGGTAAAGGGTGTAAGCCTCGGCCTTATGCCAGGTGTTTTGTTCCACTCTTTCCACCCTAGTTTCCGTCATATCGGTATTATGTTCCCGGATTTTGCGTTCCTTACGCAGTTGGGTGATTTATGGGACTCCCTTGACAGTTCGCTTTGAATAAAACTCCTCCAGCAAGGCCCAACCTTGGTTTTACCACTTGCCTCACCACCACCTATACCCTTCCCTTGGGTTGGCCAACCCGAGGGTCATCTTTATTTTAGCCCCCCCGGGCCAGTGCTTCTCTAAGTGTTGGTCCAAACCGAGCGATGTCCGGCGCCCCCTAGGCAGCCAGGGTCTATGCCAACCTGACGTCTGGCTCATCCGGTGTGCCCTGAGAACGAGATACGTGCGACTCCTATCGGGATTTGTCAGCACATCGGGCGGCTTTGCTGGTCTTGTTTTACCATTATCGAAATGTCGTGTAAACCGGGACTCCGAGACTGATCGGGTCTTCCTGGGAGAAGGAATATCCTTCGTTGATCGCGAGAGCTTATCATGGGCTAAGTTGGGACACCCCTGCAGGGTATAAACTTTCGAAAACCGTGCCCGCGGTTATGTGGCAGATGGGAATTTGTTAATGTCCGGTTGTAGATAACTTGACACCAGATACGAATTAAAACGCATCAACCGCGTGTGTAGCCGTGATGGTCTCTTTTCGGCGGAGTCCGGGAAGTGAACACTATTTTGGGTTATGTTTGACGTAAGTAGGAGTTCAGGATCACCTCTTGATCATTGCTAGCTTCATGACTGTTCTGTTGTTTCTCTTCTCGCTCTTATTTGCGTATGTTAGCAACCATACTTGCTTAGTCGTTGCTGCAACCTTGCCACTTTACCCCTTCCTTACCCATTAAGCTTTGCTAGTCTTGATACCCATGGTAATGGGATTGCTGAGTCCTCGTGGCTCACAGATTACTACAACAACAGTTGCAGGTACAGGTTATGCGATGATCATGTCGCGAGAGCGATGTTTGCTTGTTTTGGAGTTTCGTCTTCTGCTTCTTCTTTGATCAGGGGATAGGTTCCAGGTCGGCAGCCTGGGCTAGCAGGGTGGATGGTGCTCTTATGTAAGATGATGTTGTATTCGTGTGGCATTGTATACCTTTTGTATGTATCCCCATCTATTATGTAATGTTGATGTAATGATATCCACCTTGCAAAAGCGTTTCAATATGCGGTTCTATCCTTGGTGGGACCTTCGAGTCTCTTTAGGATAGTATCGCATATTGGGCGTGACAAGTTGGTATCAGAGCCTCGACCGACCATAGGAGCCCCCTTGATTGATCATGTAGTTTGGCCGTTGTTGAGTCTAGAAGAAAACTGTTTTCAGAGTCTAGTTATATCGGAGAGTAGGAATTCTTTTTACTCCTCAGCCCCTTTGTCGCTCTGGTGAGGAATCTTGACGTAGGTGTTTTGACTTACTGCTCTTCCCCTTTCAAATTTTCTTTAGGATCACGCAATTGGTTTTCCGATCGTTGTTCCTCAGCTCTTTGCATCCGGTGCATTTCTCGTCAAGGTGATTCGACCCTCTCCGTTTTTGCAAGTTCGATCCTCAGTTCGCTCTCAATGAAGTTGTTTTCCAATCCTCGGTTGTTTTTCTTTTCCCACCCGCCCACCCTTTTTCTTCTCGGAGCCGGAGTCCGTAATCGAGTATCCATCCTACTCGTGCGAAGCCTTTGCATTCTTTCAACCGGTGTTTTCTCTTCAAGTTATTAGTCGGTTCTCCCTTCCAAGTTGCCTTTGTTTTTCCCGCCCTTCCAACCTTTTTTTCTTCCCAGAGTCTGAGTCTCTTTCGACCATCAATTTCATTCTGTGGAGCCTCTTCAACCTTTCGTAAATTGTTCCCACCGGTGAATTCTCTTTCGTTTGACATTCTTCATCTCTTTTCAGGTGGATTCAATTCAAGTTTTTCGGGTTGATCACATTATTTTCCTTGGATCAAGTGTTCTCCTTGCTCGTTTGCCTCTCGCCATTTTATCCTTCCGGAGTGCTCAAGACATCCCAGGAGATTCGTTCGTGTTCGAATTAATTCGAGGTTATCACCTCATTCAAATATTTCAATTGTTCCGGCGCATCATCTATCTGTTCAACATCCCTTTCCAACGGTGTTTTTTTCTTTTTAGTGGGCCCTAACCCACAAGTCTTTTCCCAGGATCTTACCTGACTCTTCTAATTCCCCCGGAGTTATTCTCAATTTTTTTTCAAGTGTGACGTAAGAAAGGATCCCCTCAGTCAGATGCCTTTCCAAGATCAATTCCAAATTATTTTCATTGTTGGCTCAACCTTTTCGGTTTTTAGTCTACCGGAGTATCTCAGTAACTTTGGTGGTGTTTCTCGTCATCATTTGAAGACCGAAGAAGAGTTTTTCCTCTAAATCTTGCCCGTTCTCCCGAAGATTCGTGGTTCTAGCTTCATGTTATCAGTCTCGAATTATTCCATTTGTCAGATATTCATGTTCTATTCCATCTATTTTCAGCTGGGGTGCTGCCTAAATTCTTCCATTCTTATTCCTTTCCTACCTTGTTCTAACCGAAGTGTTTTCAGAGTCTATCTTGTTTCCATGAGCTTTTGATTCTCGTCATATTCGCCTTTTCTCTTTTTAACCGAGTGCTCTCGACTTTGTTCATCTTCTCTCTTGCGTTCTCACTTCACCTCTTCCTATTTATCTTCCGTCTCATTCCTAAGATCTCGGGACGAGATCTCTTGTTAGTGGAGGAGAGTTGTAACGCCCCGGATTCGATGCGCGAGGTGTCCTCCAGTTATTCGTTGTCGTTGCCATGTCATTTGCTTGCGTGTTGCATTTTGCCATGTCATCATCTGCATTTCATCTGCATGTTTTTCAAAACTTGCATTCGTTCGGGTTCCCCTGGTTCTCTCCGTTGTCTGTTTGGAGTCCAGACCACACCCGCACGCGCCCGCGACACCTCTGAAATATTATTTTATAAGTGGCATAAAAGTGTTCTCGGAATGGGGTGGAACTTGGCAAGCGGTCTTATTATAGTGTAGAAAGGCAGCCTGTCAAATTTCGTCGCATTCGGAGTTCGTTTGACTGCCCAACCGTTAACTTATAGAGGTACCATTGCCGGTACCTTCGTCGGACGTTTTCGGTATCCGGAAACAGTTGTCGGGCTGCATTTCTCCCCTCTCCTCTCAGCCCAACCCTCTCTTCACAGCCCACCTAGGCCTGCCTAACACCCCTCGCATCCGGAACCGCCCGAATAATCGAGATCGGAGGGCTCCAACCCCCCCTAAACCCTAGCCTTCCTTATATATAGATCCCTCCCTTCTAAAATGGGCAACCCTAGTCTAATCCTACCCCTCCCCCTCGGATCTAGCGTCGCCGCCTCCCTCTCCAAATCCGCCACTAGCCACCTCCACTTCGCCACTTGGCGCACCCTGATTACTCAGCCGCCGCCCTGCAGACGCTTGTGGCCAACCGGAGCCGGCCACATCACCCAGCCCTGCTCCCCGCAGCTGCGGCCCGCTAAGCCCACGGGAGGCCCGCGAGAGCCCATCCGCTGCCCGTCCGTTGCCGCTCCTGTGGATCCATCCTCGACCTCCCGCAGCTCTCGATCCCCCTGGATCGAGGCAACCGCCTCGCGCCGGAGCTCCTCTCCACTGGAGCCACCACCGGCGACGTCCAGGCCAGGCCTCGCCGCCCCTCTCCTGTTGGGGAACGTTGCATAAAATAAATTTTTTCCTACGTTCACCAAGATCAATCTATGAGTTCATCTAGCAACGAGAGAGAGGAGTGCATCTACATACCCTTGTAGATTGCAAGCGGAAGCGTTCAAGAGAACGGGGTTGAGGGAGTCATACTCGTCGTGATCCAAATCACCGGAGATCCTAGCGCCGAACGGACGGCACCTCCGCGTTCAACACACGTACGGTCAGTGTGACGTCTCCTCCTTCTTGATCCAGCAAGGGGGAAGGAGAGGTTGATGAAGATCCAGCAGCACGACGGCGTGGTGGTGGATGCAGCAGGGTTCCGGCAGGGCTTCGCCAAGCGACTACGGGAGGAGGAGGTGTAGCAAGGGGGGTAGGGAGGCGCCAGGTGTTGGGTGCGGCTGCCCTCCCAAACCCCTCTTTATATAGGGACCCCAGGGGGGGCGCTGGCCCTGGAGATGGGATCTCCCAAGGGGGGCGGCGGCCAGGGGGGTGGAGTGCCCCCCAAGGCAAGTGGAGGCGCCCCCCTCCCCTAGGGGTCCCAACCCTAGGCGCAGAGGGGGCCCAGGGGGGGTGCACCAGCCCACCAGGGGCTGGTTCCTCTCCCACTTCAGCCCATGGGGCCCTCCGGGATGGGTGGCCCCACCCGATGGACCCCCGGGACCCTTCCGGTGGTCCCGGTACAATACCGGTGACCCCCGAAACTATCCCGATGGCCGAAACTCGACTTCCCATATATAATTCTTTACCTCCTGACAATTACGGAACTCCTCGTGACGTCCGAGATCTCATCCGGGACTCCGAACAACTTTCGGTTTGCTGCATACTCATATTCATACAACCCTAGCGTCACCGAACCTTAAGTGTGTAGACCCTACGGGTTCGGGAGACATGTAGACATGACCGAGACGGCTCTCCGGTCAATAACCAACAGCGGTATCTGGATACCCATGTTGGATCCCACATACTCCTCGATGATCTCATCGGATGAACCACGATGTCGAGGATTCAAGCAACCCCGTATACAATTCCCTTGGTCAATCGGTACGTTACTTGCCCGAGATTTGATCGTCGGTATCCCAATACCTCGTTCAATCTCGTTACCGGCAAGTCACTTTACTCGTACTGTAATGCATGATCCCGTGACCAGACACTTGGTCACTTTGAGATCATTATGATGATGCATTACCGAGTGGGCCCAGAGATACCTCTCCGTCATACGGAGTGACAAATCCCAGTCTCGATCCGTGTCAACCCAACAGACACTTTCGGAGATACCTGTAGTGCACCTTTATAGTCACCCGTTTACGTTGTGACGTTTGGTACACCCAAAGCACTCCTGCGGTATCCGGGAGCTACACGATCTCATGGTCTAAGGAAAAGATACTTGACATTGGAAAAGCTCTAACAAACGAACTATACGATCTTTGTGCTATGCTTAGGATTGGGTCTTGTCCATCACATCATTCTCCTAATGATGTGATCCCGTTATCAATGACATCTAATGTCCATAGTCAGGAAACCATGACTATCTGTTGATCAACGAGCTAGTCAACTAGAGGCTTACTAGGGACATGTTGTGGTCTAAGTATTCACATGTGTATTACGATTTCCGGATAATACAATTATAGCATGAATAAAAGACAATTATCATGAACAAGGAAATACAATAATAATTCTTTTATTATTGCCTCTAGGGCATATTTCCAACATCTCCTTCCCGTCCTCCTTCCTCCTCATCCTCTCACCTTATCTCTCTCCCTCGTAGGGCACCGCCGCCGCCTTGGAGGTCAGCCGCCGCGGCCATCTTGCTCTACCGCCGTGCTGCTCACAGGGCCTCGTCACCGGCCTCCTCCCTCGTCCCATTCCTGGCCTCGCTTCGGCTCACCGGAGCCCCGCCATCGCCGGGGCCGGACCAAGCAAGCCGCCACCATGTCCTTGCTCGGGACGAGCAGAGGAGCTGCTCGTCCCGCGCGCACCGCGCCCGTGGGGGCCAGCGCCTCCCCGTGTGGGCCTCGGCCCGGCCCAGTTCCAGCCGGCCCTGCCAGGCCACCTCCTCCATCGACTGGGCCTGCAGCCCACTAGGTGAGCGCCCCGCTAGCCCTATCCCTCGCCCAGGCGACATTTAGTCGTTTTGCGCTCCGTCCGTTTTTCTCAGAAAAACTGCCAACTCCCGAAATTTCTACATAATGTGCCCATATTCATCATGCCATAACTTGTTGCATACTGCTCTGTTTTGCGTGTAGAATATATCAAATTGTTCATCATGAGATGCTATTAATTTCATTCCATTGTGCCATGTTTTTTTGAGTTCATATTGATGCCCTTATCATCGTTGCAATAGTGTTATATGATGTTAACTGTTGTCTGTCAACAGAACTTGCTGTTTTGTCTTTTTCATTGCATTTTCTGTGTGCATCCTATAAGTCTGATGTCTACATGAGTATTGAGCTACATCGTGCCATCTTTACAGGGGTGCCATCCATGTATTTTTTTGGGTACTTTAGTGAATGCATCGAGCTTGTGAAGTAGCGTACTTGTTGTTACTATTTTGCTAGGCTGAATCTGCTATATCATGACGCTATGTAAACCTGCTGCTACAAGTAATTCTATGCATAATCTGGAGATGTTCACTAAGGATGTTTTGTTATACATGTCATGCTCTATCCATCCATGCCCCTGGTTGCATTTATATCCTGTTGTAGCTTGTTGTAATCTTGCTCTCAAATTGCTAAATAATGTTTCTGTCATCCTGTTAACATTAAGTTTGGTTTTGCCATGAGCCTTGCTAGTGATCCATGAATCCTATAAACTTTCTCTTGCCATTATTAGCTTCATAAACATGTCTTCTTACTATTGGTTGCCTTTTCATGCCATGTATTGCTCTGTGGTGAGTGGTACAGGCTCACCAACATGCCTACTTATTGTTGTTCCTGCCATGTCTGAATTTTTCATATCATTTGCCATGTTTGCATGGATCCTACCATCTTTTCTATTGATCTTTGGAATTAGTTCAGTAAGGGAGTTTTGTTCTTTGTCTTTAGTCTTAGCATGCCATGCCTTTTGTTGCCATGTTAATTTCCTGTTACATGTTGTTCGATAGCTCTAAACATTGCAACCTGATGTTGTTTCTGCCAAGTCTGTGAACCTGTTATTATTTGCAATCTTGCCATGTCTTTTTGAGCATGTTCTAGTAGTTTCTGGAGATAGCTCAGTGTTCATGTTTTGTCATGCTGTACCTATACATCATGCCCATGCCTTTTGTTCTTATGTTGAGGTGTTGTAGAATATTTTTTTGATGCTTGCTAGATGTCTGGCTCATCCGGTGTGCCCTGAGAACGAGATACGTGCGACTCCTATCGGGATTTGTCAGCACATCGGGCGGCATTGCTGGTCTTGTTTTACCATTGTCGAAATGTCTTGTAAACCGGGATTCCCAGACTGATCGGGTCTTCCTGGGAGAAGGAATATCCTTCGTTGATCGCGAGAGCTTATCGTGGGCTAAGTTGGGACACCCTTGCAGGGTATAAACTTTCGAAAGCCGTGCCCGTGGTTATGTGGCAGATGGGAATTTGTTAATGTCCGGTTGTAGATAACTTGACACCAGATACGAATTAAAATGCATCAACCGCGTGTGTAGCCGTGATGGTCTCTTTTCGGCGGAGTCCAGGAAGTGAACACGGTTTTGGGTTATGTTTGACGTAAGTAGGAGTTCAGGATCACCTCTTGATCATTGCTAGCTTCACGACCGTTCCGTTGTTTCTCTTCTCGCTCTTATTTGCGTATGTTAGCCACCATACTTGCTTAGTCGTTGCTGCAACCTCACCACTTTACCCCTTCCTTACCCATTAAGCTTTGCTAGTCTTGATATCCATGGTAATGGGATTGCTGACTCCTCGTGGCTCACAGATTACTACAACAACAGTTGCAGGTACATGTTATGCGATGATCATGACGCGAGAGAGATGTTTGCTTGTTTTGGAGTTTCGTCTTCTGCTTCTTCTTCGATCAGGGGATAGGTTCCAGGTCGGCAGCCTGGGCTAGCAGGGTGGATGTCGTTTGAGTTTCTGTTTGTGTTTCATCCGTAGTCGGATGGTGCTCTTATGTAAGATGATGTTGTATTCGTGTGGCATTGTATACCTTTTGTATGTATCCCCATCTATTATGTAATGTTGATGTAATGATATCCACCTTGCAAAAGCGTTTCAATATGCGGTTCTATCCTTGGTGGGACCTTCGAGTCTATTTAGGATAGTATCGCATATTGGGCGTGACACGAGGAGTCTCGAAATGGTCGAGACGTAAAGATCGATATATTGGATGACTATGTTCGGACACCGGAAGTGTTTCGGGAGGTTTCGGACATATACCGGAGTACCGGGGGGTTACCGGAACCCCCAGGGCGATTTAGTGGGCCTCATGGGCCCTAGTGGAGAAGAGGAGGGGCGTCCAGGGCAGGCCGCGCCCCCTTCCCCTCTTGTCCGAATTGGACAAGGAGGGGGCTCTCCTCTCTCCCTTCATTTCCCCCTCCTACTCCAACTGGGAAAAGAGGGAGTCCTACTCCCATCTCCTCCCTGGCGCACCCTCCTCCTGGCCGGCTGCCCCCTCCCCCTTGATCCTTTATATACGGGGGCAGAGGGCACCTCTAGAGACAACAATTGATCTCTTGATCTCTTAGCCGTGTGCGGTGCCCCCCTCCACCATATTCCACCTCGGTAATATCGTAGTAGTGCTTAGGCGAAGCCCTGCGTCGGTAGCATCATCAACACCGTCATCACGCTGTCACTGACGAAACTCTCCCGCAAAGATCTGATGGATCGGAGTTCGTGGGACGTCATAGAGCTGAACGTGTGATGAACTCGGAGGTGTCGTACGTTCGGTACTTGATCGGTCAGATCGTGAAGACGTACGACTACATCAACCGCGTTATGCTAACGCTTCCGCTTTAGGTCTACGACGGTACGTGGACAACACTCTCCCCTCTCGTTGCTATGCATCACCATGATCTTGCGTGCGCGTAGGAATTTTTTTGAAATTACTACGTTCCCCAACAGTGGGTGGGTGCGGCCACTGATGGAGAGGGCGCTGGCGCTGGCGCTACGGTTTGCCGTTCTTGGCTGCGTCGGGCGGCGAGGCGGCAGTGAGCATGGATCCAATCTGAAGGTGGTGACTTCTCTGGCACCTTGTTCCCACAGCCGACAGGATATGGGCGCCCTTTTATTCTCCCGTTCTGCTGGTCGGAGGGGCATTGGGTGCGGGCTCTGGGTCGGGGGAAACCCTTGACCGGCGAGGCCGGTCACAATGTTGCCGACGCATGTGGCACCATTCTCCTTCTTTGCGCGACATCGAGACCTACACCCTGCCTCTGCCTCTTGGTCCTGGGTGAAAGTCTAAAATCTCCGGATTGGACGGCGGCGGCGCATCAGCGTCACTTACTTCTTGAAGGCGCCGCCTTCGGAGCTCTTCATGGTCAGTTTGGTGCGGTGGTGGTTTGCCAATCTTCAGTAGTGTCCCTGCTCGGCGGCTGCGGTGGGCTTTTGGATCTTGTCCAGAGACGGTCACGATGTATGGGTTTCCTGCGGAGGCGAGGTCGCCACGGATGTTGTCCTATCCCCGACAACTGGTTGGCCTGTCCATGCGTGCTCGGGGTGAGCTGCTCTGTCTGCCGACGGGGTGGCGTCCTTCGATCCAGGACGAGAGGGAGGGGTGCCCTCTTCGGAGGTAGCAGCAGGACAACAGTTTGGACTTGGGAGGGGCGGAGCGTGGCTTTCCTCCGGCGATGAATAGCTTCCTTGTCGCAGTTGCGTTGATGCCATGATCTGCGACCGTCGTGGGCTTCGAGATCCTACGGGTCCTTCGGAGCTCGTTAGCTGTTTCGTAGTGTTTTGTATCAGGTCGTGTTTGCCTTTCGTTTCTTATGGCATTGCCGGTTGTAATGTGTGGTTTGCTTTATTTATAATGCGGGGCAAAAGCCTTTTTGGGTAAATAATGATAGAACGATGGATTACATGATTGCTTTTCAAACCAGAATATCAGATGTAGCTGCTTTGCGATATATTCAGGTTGGTGGAAGTTGTGAACTTTATATTCATATAAGTTCATGTATTTTTTACTGGCGGTAACTATTTCATCTGATGGTACTGCTATCATGTCACACAAAACAAGTACTCTGATGATGGCAAGAAGCATAATGTTAAATAAACGGGGTAATGTTGAGGTTGATGATAGCTTGCTTGTGTAAGTTTTTACAAGTTGTATATTATATGAATGTGGTCCGAATAAATGTATGTCCAGTGTACAAAGCCATGAAACTGGATTCAGAAATAAGAAATGGTCGCTTCGACGACGGTGGCGACGGGCACCATGGCGTGGACGACGGTGATCCCCTCGTCGGCGGCGATCTGTAGCAGGTCATGCTGGCTCTGCACCAGGCTCGCCGGCATGAGTTGACCCCCTTCCGCCGCCCTACGCCCCACCAGCTCGGCGTTCACCTCCGCCGATGCCTACTGGCACACGAACTTCACCAGAATTCACTTGCAGGAGATTAATGTGTTTGGGGAACTATATATTGGAAAAGCGTGTATTTTTGCAAGCGAATATATAATTGATGCAACATATATGAAAGATGGTCTGATATTTGGATTAAGGAGGCATACTGATTCATCTTTCAGAGAAAAGGCATACTGATTCACGAAGAATAATATTTCAATTTTTTTGGATGTTTGATATAATGTATGTTTGACGTGTGCATGCTTACTATGTTTCGAAAAGAGCCACGCACATACATACATGGAGAAACGGCCGGACGAAGCGCACCAAAAGGCTTTGCCGTGCCGTGTCCGACGGGGCCGATGAACCAACAGACACAGCAAGACCACTCGCGCCGTTCCACAGACCGCAGAGCGATCGATACGCCTGCAATTGATCTTACAGGGAGAGGAGCTAGACCTGTATCCCCGCGGCAACACGGCCACGTCCTTGTGATGATCGCGACGACTTCTAGAACAAAAAAAAATAGCAGCTTCCGGCCCACCGGCCGGTGCTTACTTATTGACCGCTACTCCCTCCGTCTGGAAATACTTGTCATCAAAATGAACAAAAAGGGTGTATCTAAATGTCTTTTAGTTCTAGATTCATCCTTTTTTGTCCGTTTTGATGACAAGTATTTCCGGACGGAGGGAGTACTACTTAGCTAGCTCACTCACTGAATTGAAAACTGCAAAAACGGCGCATGAGAAATAAATCAATCTACGGAAGCGGAACCGCAAGCTACAGTTCATCTTCCTTCTTCGTCTGTTTCCGTAGCATTTGGATAACTTGGTCCAGGGGTGGGTCTCCGGGCCTCCGGAAAAACTGGTCCCCGACCTTGAACTCGTACGCCTCAGGCTGCCCTAGAATGAACTCCTTCAACTACAAAAGCACGCGTGAAATTAGCAGGACGCCGGTAAGAGCAAGAAGAGAAAACATCGTTAAGGTTTCACACTACTTAATTTAGCTGGATTTCGTAGTACTCTGGTTTCATTCTGATAATGGATCCGGGGGTGATCTAATCTAAAAAGAAAAAGGCATCGACGGTAATGTTTCACAGTAACTAATTTAAGGTCTGAACATCAGATGCCGTGCGTGCTCTGAACAAAAATGTAAGTAACCGTAAGAGATGTTCGATTTTCGGTCATGAGATTAATTTTCGTTTCATGCCTAATAACATTAGGAATTACGTAGCACACAAACTGTTGTTTCTAGTACTAGCTGATTAATCCACGCATATGAACTATGAAGATCTTTGAATTATGTGGTGTCAGGCCAGGAAGAAATGAAGCCTGAGTCGTAATAACAGAAGAAAAATGCAGAGCGGATGAGTGATCGAGGGGGGAATCCTCCTACCTCGCGCATGTCTCGCCCTCTCTCCATGGTGAACATGAGCGTGCCGAAGTCCACGGCCACGAACTTGGCCGCCACCGACCCGGTCCGCAGCACGTTGCTCCACCGCGTCGCGATCCCCGCCACCTCCTCCCTCGACCGCCGGACGCCGGGGCGGAGCTTCACGAAGCCGAGCGAGGGCCCGCCGTGGCCGCGGAGGATCTCCTCCCGGAGCGCGGCGGGGTCCATCCGCGACAGGTCCGGCGGCGGCCGATCGGGGACGTCCCGCGTCCCGGAGCCGGCGCCCCAACGCCGCCAGTCCTCGTCCTCCTCGTCGTCCACCACGTCGCGGAGGTCGTCCGGGATCGCCGCCCGCTTCGCCCCCATCGCCGCGCCGCACAGGAGGAGGAGCAGGACGGCGCCGGCGACGAGGACGAGTGTGCCCGGCCGCGCCATTCTCGCCGGCGCGCGCGTGGAAGACGCCCGTGATTAGACGGTTTCTGTCAGTCTCCAAACGACTGCCGTGTGGCTAACCTGAACCAACCAACCAACCGCTACACGAATGACTTTTTCCTACTGAAACCACCCCAAAATACATCATTTTCTTTTTGGAGGCATACAAATTCAACATTTACATACATGTACTCCATCCGTTTCAAAATATTTGAATTTCTACATTTGTTCTAAACCAAACATTTTAAGTTTACAGAGCTTATAGAAAATTATGTCAACATCAATCAACCATATACAGTATGAACATCTATTTTATAGTAAATCAAAGACGACTTATTTGATGTTCACATGTTGGTACATTTTTCAGTAGATTTAGGACAAATCTAGAACTTCAAATATTTTAAAACGGATGGAGTACAAACTAACTACTGAACCCCCAAACTGAAGAGAGAACCACATATTTATTTGCACCAACTTATAGTGTTCATCCAGCTAGGCACAGTTTGGAGCGCAGGAATGTCACCCGAAAACAGCCGGTATCCCGTACGAAATCGACGAGAATTCTCGCTTTTCAACCATGATCTTAACAAACAACTTGTTTTTGATCGACGCAGATCCATCTCAGAAGGTAAATTGAAGTGCTGCTGCATATTAAACTGAGGCTGGAGGTAACATTAGAAAACACTGACAGTGCACTTATTTACATGGCATTCAGACTTGGGTGTGGACGAACTACAGGCTGTTTAATTGCAATTGCTGCAACAAAACATGGCGTGCGAATTGAGCCAGAGAAATAGGTCCTGCATCGACTAGGGGTCTGCATGGCCCAGTATGGGCTCATCGTCACCGGAGTCATCGTCGTCTTCTTCGCTCAGCTCTTCGTCGCTCGAATTATCTTCTGGGGCTATACCCGCATCCTCTGGCTTGGCATATTTCTCGCAGAATTCTGCAGAACCAGTAGCAATAGAAGTCAGCTTACAAGTACCACGGAAGAGAGCACGATCCAACAAACATGCATATTACGAAAATAGTATCTCCTGATGAGTTCTGCGCTCAGTATATCAGACATAGTCTTCTTAAGTTTGATTTAGCTACATGACTAAGAACCCTATATTCGAATAAAGCAAAGCGTCTCCAGCTCATCCTAGAAGCACAAGCTGCATCAGCAAACACAAGCTGCATCAGAAGATTTGGACACACTGCCAGGTCTCTAGCACGATACAACTACAACATGTTTCTCACTTCCTCTGGAGGCCTTCCATGATTACAAGTACTTATCGCATTACCTCATGATCCCACATCCGGGATAAAACCAGTATTGTTTCTTGTTTATTCCGGTTTCGGCATGTTTTCTAGTAAACATGCCACAAGTGCTTGTACAGACCATCTCTTTTTCAACTTAACTAATAGGCAGAGCACCTGCCAGTTGCTCGAAAAAAAATTGTACCTACCCGTCCCATGCTGACCAAAACACCCCCTCCCATGAATAATTAATGATAGTCTAATTACTTGATGTTATGCAAATTTTATGCTGATATGCATCACCTTAGATGCACAAACAATATGCATACAAGTTAGGATATTAGACTTGGGCGCAGGTAAATGAGCAGCCAGGTCAAATTTTATGTAGCAACTTCCCATAAACGAACTTGTATTTTGATTTCTAGATGAGATAAAACCATACACAAGTTATAACTACGCAAACATCTCCTTGTACCACATAAATTTAACCTACTGGCTACTGCAGCCAATCTATGGTAACCAGGAAGCAAGCAACAGGTCAAAACTTACGGTATGCGCTTATGGGTCTGAAGCCTACTCAGACTACATACATAACTATGTAACCTATCAGGTTAATTTAGATTCCTATATAGAACATATAACTTAACGCCCAAAAGAACACCTGGAACAAACCAACATTCTTTGGAGGCTTCTTACCTAAAACCTATCCAAAAGTGGTCTCTAACATGCATTTATTAGTTACTAAATACAGGCTTTCGCGCGGCTTAATGTATAAAGCAAGCCGTCACGTCCATACAACAAGTCCAAGTGCAACACACACATTTATTAGTAACTAAATACAGGCTTTCGCGCCGCTTTATGTATAAAGCAAGCTGCCACGTCCATACAACAAGTCCGAGTGCAAGACACACATTTATTAGTTATGAATTACAATTGGTCATTGTCTAGATGAACTCGGCATTGTAAGTTAAAAGGACAAGTCAGGTTGCAAGGCCACCATGTCTATGAAAGAGATGAGTTCCCTCTTTACACTAGTTGGAAAGGAGCGTAAAGATAATCCAATGGATAAAAAAATGACTATAGCTGCGTGTTAAATAAATATAATCACCTTTCACTTTTTGCTCATAAGCAGGGCGATCACGCATCAAGAGTGCAGCAGCTTCTCCGTTCAATGGATCAGAAGGATTTGGATATAATAAAAGTTGTGGAAGGAAGACTTCAAACACATTGACAAGATCTGTAAGAATGCATTATATAGTTGCAAGGTTAGAAGATTGTCGTAACAACAACAGTAGAGCTCTCTGTTTATGCAGAGAATGTAAGAAGCTTAATTAGCATGGATGCCTATAAAAATGAAATAGAGAGATTAAAATTTACCAAACATTGGGCTCCACGTCTGGTTAATGACGTCCAAGCAGACGGAGCCAGACCTACAATTTGCATTCATCCACAAGCATTTAGGAGATAGAAAGTTGTTATAATGGGTCTGAGCAACTGCGCACAAATAAATACTGAATACGAGAGAATACTCACAGTTCGTCGACATTCGGGTGATATATCTTGTTAACGAAACCAATCGAGGGGGACCTGTAAGGATACGCATCGGGCAGTTCTACCCGAACCTTCCATACACCTCCCTGGTAGAGACCTGTTAAAATTCATCAACGAGAGCACCAATTAGCCAGTGCAGCAACTCATCTTATATTGGTGGTACGAAACCATAACTGAAGCTTAACAGCAACTAAAGGCATCATCCATCCATCCACAAAGAAAACGTAGCAGTGACATCAAACTTTGAGATCTGTCCGCCGCTGTTCTTAAGCTAGATCGGCAGAAGCAGCGGGCGGGCAATGGCATAATAAGCAGGAAAAAAAGGAAATCTCGAAACTTGTGCTGGCATATCTATATCTAGATTCGGAAACCAGAAGCTGCTGAACGGTAGGCGAGAAGAAGCGAATCAAATCGGGTCTGTGCTGTGCGTGCGTTGAAAAAGAAGAAGCGCAGGTAGTACGTACTTTCTTGAGGCCCGCGGAATTCGACGAGGAACTCCTGCATCCCGTCGTTCACCGTCTCGACCTTGTAGTCGCTCATCATCCTGCGAGCACGGCAAAATCCAGATCAGGAAATCCGCCGTGAAAATCCCCCCTGCAAGAAATCTATCCATGTGCGGGGCTCCATTGCGCTCACAGCTTCATGAGGTCCATCTCCCGGCGCTTGCTCGGAGACGACATCCCTGCCCTGCCCGGCCCGACAATCAAGAACGTGGCGAGCGTGCCCTATTGGGGATAAGACGAGGTGGGGGGGAGAGAGAGAGGGGGGGATCGGGTCGCCTGCTTCTGCGATGGGAAAGGGGGTGAGGAAAGCGGAGGGGAAAGGGACAGGGCAGGGCCGCCGAGCGGAGAGGGGATGGGAGGGGGAAGGAAGACGACGGACGATGGATGGATGGAGGCAGAGGGAAGGGAACCAACTGGTCTGGTGGTGGTAAAGGGGAGGTTACGCTATCTATCTTCTGCAAAAGAAAATTTTGACAACATTTCCTCTCACGAAAACATTTGTTTACAAAGTTCGCTCACGTTTCTGCTTTGTTACGATTTTGTTGTGGCAAAATTTGATGGAAATCCTCTCGCCGAGTTCGGTTGCGCGCAAGGAAAAGGGGAAAAGGTCTGGGTGGAGTGCGGCCTACGTTTTATAAAGAAAGCAAAAACTGACGGCCGACGATGCAGAGTTTTCTGTGGATCCGTCCGATTTTCGCGTGTTTCCACAAAGTTGCAATATCATAGTGCTATTTGGCACATTTTTTGAGGGGGAAAAATGATCTGTCGGCAAGATCCCGTGGGCGTGGGGTTGGCCCTACCAAATAAACAACGCCTCCCGAGAAGTGTCACGTCCTCGTTTTTTTAACATCAGTACAGACGCAAGCGCTCATATACACGCGCATACACTCGCCCTATGAACGCACACACGCATACCCTACCCCTATGAGCATCTCCGAAAGAATGAGCCGGCATATCATCTTGAGATTTACGAAGTCATCGTAGGCGCCTCGTCGTTGATGGAAACGTCTCCTCCCACTGAATGCGCATCACCGGAAATCCTGAAATATATCCAGAAATAAATGCGAGCACCAGGATTTGAACCCTGGTGGGTTGGGGATACCACAGTCCCTCTAACCATCCAACCACACGTTGCTGTGATTGATCAGCGTCGCGCTCCCGACTCCTCCGCCCATTCAGGCCGAAGCATAGCTTCCTGCATCGTTTTTTCTTACTTTGCATATTTTTTCATGAGAAAACTTCCGATCTATCCATCTTCAATCATGACAAAACAACAAGTACCAGAAATAATAAAACTACATCCATATTCATAGACGGTAGACCATCTAGGACGACTACAAGCACGAAAGCGAGCCGAAGACGTGTCAGCGTCATCGCTCTCCGTCGCAGGAGACGGGCAAAACTTGTTACAGTAAACAATCGGGAGGTCGTCGTGCTATGGCATCATAGGACCAGCGTACCAGAACAACAATCGCCGTCGTTGAAGAGTAGCGTAGACAGGAAGGATCCAACCTGAAGACACACAAATGTAGATGAACTACAACCAGATTTGAGCAAATCCGCCAAGGACAGACCCGCCGGAGGCACACCTCCACGCGCCCATCGACGATGCTAGATGCACAACCGAAACGGGGGCTAGGCTGGGAGAACCTTATTACATCTTCAAGGAGCCATCGTCATCTTGTCTTACATCTTCAAGGGCCAACTAAAACCGGAGCCCTCTCACCGGCAAGGCCCAGGATCCACCGCGCCGCCATGGCCCTAAGGCCACCGGAGACATGGCAGACCAATGGCGACGCCGGCGGGAGGCAAAGGAACCCTAAGCTTTTTTGGAGAGAAGGCGGACTTTCCCACTTTGCATACTTGTCTTAATTGGATCTAGTTGAACAAATGCATGTAAACAAATAACATATGCATGTTGTTTTGTTGTATGCATTGCATCAATGGCGAGCATAGGGTCTGTTGTTTGGTTGCCTGCACTTGTGCCTCGGAAGTGAGCAGATGTAAAGCAGAGACTGTTTGAATCCATGCAAGTAGTTGTTCTACAACCCCTTTCAAATATGATAGCCTAACCACCCAAATGCAGCACTTCACAACAGACATATATAAACAACATAACACAAATAACACATCACACAAGAACAATAGTTGAAAGAACATGTGGTGCCCCCATGTTTGGTTTTGGTAATTGGTGACAATCTCTATGGACTAATGGTTGCCTTGAGTTATATTTGAAGGTTTTGTCCATAGGCTTTTCTTGAAGTCCATGTGTTGGTTTCAAGGAGTTTATGAGTTGACCAAGGTGCTATTAAGGAATTATCCAAAGATTGGTCATGTGAGTGTTGAGCTTATTGTGAGCATGTCTTGAAGAAGAAGATTGTGTGATCATTCATGTTTACCTTCAAGACATCATCCAAATTAAGAGAGTTGGAAAGATTCAAGGTTGATCAAGACTAAGTCAAGAGTGAATCAAGTTGATCAACTCACAAAGCGTAGAAGATGTATCGAGAGGGATCAAGTGATCCCATGGTATGGTAAGCATTGTCCATTGCACTTTGTGTACTTACCCATGTTCTATGTGAGAGTTCTATGTGGGGTTGGGTAAGTGTCCATGGGCTTGCGTCAAGAGAAAGATATCATACAACCCATGAAAAAGATGACATCTAGTGGTGATTGTCATCAAGATTGCCGTGTGCAAGTTCAAGTGGAGCATCACGAAGAGATCAAGTGCTTGAATCTTCCATCCATTGTGGTGTCAATGGACTTGTGAAGATGTGCTGAAGAGTGGCTCACCCATAGTGGACTATGGGGGAGCAATCATCTAGTCTTCATCGAGCCAACACAATCAAGAAAGGTGGTCCAACTTGAGGGAGTCAAGATCGTCATCATCTAGCTCAAGTGGACCATGTGCAAGGCAAAGGTTTGCCCTTAATAGGTTTTCTATTTTACCGGTCTTGTGGTGGTAGTTGGGAGACCGGGTTATAGGATCGTTTGCCGTACTATCAAGGGGGGCTCTCAAGTTGGTAGCTTGATCGTATCGTTAGTAGAGAGCTCAAACCATTGCATCCTTGCATCATGTTTCTTGGTTCTTGTTTGGTTCTCTTTGTGAGTCTTAGACCTTATGGTCATCTTGATGACAAGCTTGAGTTCATCGAAAACGGAGTTCGCATGCGTCTTCTATGATGTTTTCGGTGTTGGAGGTTTTACCGGTCTAATTCGAGGAAGGGTTCTCACCATTTTCTTATGTGCCTGTTCTCATTTGCTTCTTATTGATATTTCTATCAATATTGTGTTATCCCATGTCATTAGCTTTCCAACAAACTTGGTTTCGTTGAATTCGGAGTCCGTTTGCAAAAGTTGTGGCTGTTTTGGTAAAGGCTGCAGCGGTACTACCGCGACTAGAGCAGATGTAATTTTTTACTACCGCTCCAGAGCGGTACTACTGCGGCTCCTGAGCCATAGTACCGCTCCAGAGTTGTACTACCTTGGCTCCTGAGCGGAGCGGTAGTACCGCTCCGGACCAAAAATCTCGTGTTTTGCTCAGCGAAGTTAGGCACGGAAGTATTTTTTTAATACCGCTCCTTGGAGCGGTAGTACCGCTCTATGCGGGTTGTGAGCATAACGGTTGGATTTTTTCTCACCTATAAAAGGGGGTCTTCTTCCCCATTGAAGCTTATCCTTTGAGCTCGTGTTCTTCCCCCATTGTTGACCTTCTTCGAGCTTGCTAACTCTCAATCCCTTCATGGATTCTTGCTAGTTTTTGAGGGAAAAGAGAGAAGAGATCTAGATCCACATTTCCACCAATCACTTTCTCCTCTATGTGAGGGAAACCCATTGGATCTAGATCTTGGAGTTCTTGGTGTTCTCCTTCTTGTTCTTCCTCTCATCTTCCTCCCTAGCATTAGTTGCTTCGGTGGGATTTGAGAGAGAAGGACTTGGGCACTCCGTGTGCCCTTGCCATTGCATTTGTTGCATCGGTTTGAGTTCTCCACGTGATACGTGGAAGTTACAAGTTGAGAATCTTATTACTCTTGGGTGCTTGGTACCCTTGAGCTTGTTACTCTTGGGTGTTTGGACACCCTAGAGCTTGTTCCTCTTGGGTGCCTTGGCGCCCTAGACGGTTGGTGTTGTTCGGAGCTCAATCATTGTGGTACAAAGCTCCGAACAAGCGTCGAGGTCTCCAATTAGGTTGTGGAGATCGCCCCGAGCAATTTGACGGGTACCGGTGACCGCCCGCAAGGGTTGCCAAAGTGTACGGGTTCGGTGACCGCCCCAAGGGTCGCCATTTGTATGGGTTCGGTGACCGCCCTCAAGGGTCCCTTAGTGGAATCACGATATCTTGCATTGTGCGAGGGCGTGAGGAGATTACGGTGGCCCTAGTGGCTTCTTGGGGAGCATTGTGCCTCCACACCGCTCCAAACGGAGATTAGCATCCGCAAGGGTGTGAACTTCGGGATACATCGTCGTCTCCGCGTGCCTCGGTTATCTCTTACCCGAGCCCTTTACTTATGCACTTTACTTTGTGATAGCCATATTGTCCTTTGTCATATATCTTGCTATCACATAGTTGCTTATCTTGCTTAGCATAAGTTGTTGGTGCACATAGGTGAGCCTAGTTGTTTTAGGTTTTGTGCTTGTCAAATTAACCGCTAGGTTTATTCCACATTTGTTCAAGCCTAAACCGTAATTATTTTAAATCGCCTATTCACCCCCCCCTCTAGGCGACATCCTCGATCTTTCAATTGGTATCAGAGCCTCGTCTCTCTTTGTTGGGCTTAACCACCTAGAGAGTAAAGATGTCGACTAGGGGATTAGAATTCTCTGACACTCTTAGTTTTGATGGCACAAATTTTGATGTTTGGGTAATTCGCATGCTTAATCTCTTTAGGGTCATGGACCCAAATTTAGAGCAAATTGTAGATATGGGTTTTTCTCCTCCAAAGGATCCCCAAAGCTTATCTTTAGAGGATGAGAAAAACTCTTATCTCAATGCTCAAGCTTCTAATGTGCTTTTCGATGCTTTGAGCAATGTAGTTATATTTGAACTCATGTCGTCCCAGATGCTCATGAGTTGTGGACAAAGCTTCAAGATAAATATGGTGTGTCCAAGATTTGTAAGGATGATCGTTCTCTGTCCACCTCTAGCCGTGTTGCATTCTCAACTTCTTCTACTTCACCTACATGTGATTTTCCACAAGGTAATGACATGGTGAGTAGTGGTGTTCATTGCAATGATGATAGTGGGCTTATTGTTGATAATCCTTCTTCACTTTCTTATTGTAATGCTTCATCTTTGGACTTTAGCACTTCGAGCACTCCAAATGTTTCACATGCTTGTGTTGATAGTCCTTGCATATCATGTAGAAATTGCTTGACTAAATCTCATGATGATATGCTTGCTATATCTTATTGCCATGAAAAAAATGCATGTATTTCCTCGAGTTGTTGTGCTAACAATGTAGAGGAAACCCAACACTCCATGGAACAAGATGTGGTCTTGAATGGTGCTTCAAGGGATCCTACATCATCATCTATTGCTTTTTGCCTTATGGCCAAGGCTTCAAAGGTATCTCCCACTTTGAATCCCAATATATCTTGTGATGATATTGATGATGGAAAGAGTGATGATGATGTCGATTATGATGAAGAGAATGATGATGTTGCCTCCTTAAAAATTAAGGGGGAAATGATTTTTAAAGCTCTTCTTAAGAATAAAACTGCTCGTTTCAATTTCATGGAAATCATGTCGATTGCTGTTGAGAGCAAGAAATATATTGATGAGTTGGAATCTCGTCTTGAGGAGCATGAGGTCACCATTGATAAAATGGAAGGTCATGAGCGTGATTACGCTAATGAGATTGCGGACCTCTCTCAAGATCTTGAACTTGAACAAACCACCAAGGAATCTCTTGAGGAGACCTTTGCTCTAGAATTATCTAGAGTGAAGGAATCTAATGATAGAGCTCTTGAGGTGGCCAATGTTTTTGAAACTAAAAATTCTAAGCTTGAAGTTACTCATGCTAGACTCCTTGAGGATTTTGAGCACCTCGAAAATGGCTCAAGGGTCATCAAGGGTGAGCTCATCAAACTCACTGAGTCTCATGCTCAACTTGAAGCTTCTTATTTAAAAGAGCTTACCAAGTTGCCTTCTCCTCTTTTTGTTAATGATGATGCTTGTGCTACTAATTCTATTACTTGTGAAGCATCCATTTTGAAGGAGAATGTTGAGCTACAGGCTCAACTTGAGTTGCTATGTAGCAATTATGGGAAATTGGAAGAAAGCCATGAAAAGCTCTCAAGCTCCCATGATGATCTTCTAGTATCCCATAATGTGCTAAAGATAGCTCACGAGGCCATGATTGATAAGGTAACATCTGGTGAGCCTCATGCGGATACTAGCACTAATTTTAGTCAAAATGCTATATTGCCTTGTGCTAGTCCTCCTGATTCATCTATGCATAACATTGGTACATCTTGTGATGAATTGCTTTTCTTGCCTTGTTGCTCTAACGATGAAGCTTATACTTCCTCTAGTGCTTTCGTTGCGACTAACCATGTAGAGGAAATCAAAGAGCTCAAGGCCCAAGTCACTTATTTGAAGAAAGACTTGGAAAAGTGTCATGAAGGGAAGGCCACACTCAACAATATCTTGAGTGTGCAAAAATCCCCCAATGAAGGTGGACTTGGATTCAACTCCAATAATAAGAAGGATTCCAAGATGAATAAAAAGAAGGGCCAAGAACAAGTCAAGAATTCGGCCAAGATTGTTTACTTCAAGTGCAAAGTAGAAGTGCATCATGTTAGATCTTGCCCATTGAAGAATAAGCCCATTAGTGACAAGCAACAAGGGAAGAGGCCACAAGTTCACTCTCATGCTCAACCTCAAGTTGAAGAAAGCCAAGAAAACTCGAGCTAATGCTTCTCAAGTTGAGAAATCAAGTGAGAAGAAAGTGAAGAGTAGACTTTGCTACCTATGTCGTGAGAAAGGTCACCTCGCTTCTTCATGCACTAGTGGTAACTTATCCAACCCAATTACTATTGATTATATCTATTCTCTTGGGAAGGATAAGGTTGGCAATGTGTTTGCCAAGTTTGTTGGTACTCAAAGTGGTGTCAAGAAAAGAACCATTTGGGTTGCAAGCCTATTGTGACTAACCTCTCAGGACCCAACTTGGTTGGGGACCAACAAGCTCAAACTTGATCAATAGGTGTTGTTGGAGTGCATTGGAGACTTGGCTACATTATGAAGATTTGAGGGGTCTTCATCATCCATATTATCTCAAGCCAAGTCATTAGGAGTCTCAAGTTTCTATGTTACATCCAATGTTCCTCCTTGCGGTAACTCGTACTTAAATTGTTTACATTGATAGTTACTTTCCCTTAGCATGTTGTGGTTTTGTACCTTGCGTGTGTTTGTATATGATGTGTTTCCAATTTGCTTAACTTGAGTAATCAAGTTTATGTATGTTGGTTTGCACATCATGTACATGTGTGTCGCGCGTTGAGCCTTTGTGCATCTTGTTTGTTTCTTAGTTGGCTCTTGTGAGAGATTAATGGAATATCCCATTATGGGGGAGTGATGTGCTTTGTGCACCTCACAATCCTATAAATGTGTGTACATGAGGAATACCATCTAGTATTTATATTACAAGATTATCTAGTCACTATGTGGCATGCCTTCTCATGAGAAATTCAAATACTAAATAGTCCATTAATCATCTCTTCTTGGATCCTCTTGTTGCCTCTTGTTAAGTTTTTATTGGTATCACATTATGGGGGAATAATATGCTATGTGCATACTACAAGCCTAGAAAATGTGTACATTTGAGATTTTGTCACCTAGAATTGATATTGTAAATTATCTTGTTCCTAGGTGGCATGTTAGCTTTACAAGTTGCAATTTGCTTGTGTTTGGTGTGAAGATGATGTCAGATATCCTTGCTATCTACCACCGGGAATTACTTCCGAATACTTCTTATCTTTTGACAATTGGTACTCACTTGTGTGGTAGAAATTATTCATCATCTTTACTTTGGCCTTTGCTTTTATTTGCTTTATCTCTTGCCTAAATTGTGTCAACTCCCATTGCCTTCCGTGCCACTTGAGGATCTTGTTGTGGTCTTGTTCTTGTCTAGTGTTTTCTTGATATAGAGAAAGTCGTGATCCCACCTTGTGCATTTTGTATTCAAATGCAAATACTCTATAATGCACAACTCGTGGGGGAGCTATCCTATTTTCTATAAAACACTCATCTTGTGATCCATATTAAGTGTGTATTGGTGGATGGCAAGTCATTTCTTTTGGTACTTTGTGCCATCATGAAACTTTGTAGAGAGCTTGGTTTGTTTGGAACCACTCTCTCCTTTGGGAGTTTGACATCTTTTTTTGTGTGTTCCAATGGATATCTCATTCCTTTATGTATCTTTTAGTGATATCTTCCAAGTGATGATTTCTCCATTTGGTATCCTTTTCACTTGGTTTTTCCTTGTATTTTGGTATCGGTTCTTGAAAGTCTTGAGCATGCATTTTAACTTCATGTAGTTCCTTTGGCATGTTTTCTTTATTTGACCCAATAAATAGGGGAAACTCCACCAAGTCTCAAATTGGATGAGATGTGCATGAGATTCATTTTCATATCTATATGCACATATCTATGTGGAGTTTGTCCTATGTATTGTTGGTTCTCTAACTCTTTGGTCCCAATGAGTTTGGGTACCATTTTGTTTGTGTTATTGTTCTAGGAACAATTGGAGTTGCATTGGATACTCGGCTCATTCAAAAGGAAGGTGTTGTCACCATGTGCTTATTGGAGTCAAGCTAGGATGATCAATGAACTACTTTCTACCTTCAATTGGTATCTACTACATCCTTCTAGTGCTATCTCGGTAACAAGTATCATCATTTACTACATGCACACATTATTGCATCAATCGTGTGTAGGTTGTATCATGGCATGTTATTCTTTCTTTCTTGTGATACTTGTTTCCTTTCTCAAAGCATCCCAACAATGATCTCCTGTTGCTAGTTGCGATGTCTTTGATGGTTGTGTGGTAGGAATTCATTTATATACAATAAGACCATATCTAGCCTTGGGCTATGCTTACAAGCACATATCTTATTGGTATATGTATGGCTTCCTTCTGGATATCTTGTTCCTTCGTGTTGTAACTATTTCGGGTGTACATCCTTCTTTGTAGATATATATCGTCATGATTTCGTCTACCTAGACCCTTATACACTTGAGAGAAATTACATCTATAGATGATATCCTTTCTTTCACGTCCACCTTGTCTTTCTTATGTTATTTCTTTGGTAGCTCCATGAAAGCTTTTGCCTTGAGTGCGTGTCTTATCTCGTTGCATCTTGATGCACTCTTGTGTGGTGAAGATTATTTACCTCATGCTTGTCTTGACGAGGCTTTTGCCATCTTAATTGGTATCCCCTGTCTTGATGATGCTTATGCTTTCTATCTTCACCTTGGGTTGTCACAAGTGTTGGATATTCATTTTGCATATTTAGTGTTCTTTTGAACCCATTTGCTTAGTTGTGTGTGGGAATGAAAGGCTTTGCACCGTGTATCTCATTCATTCGAGACTATGTTGATGCTTATGCCCATCCGTATATTAGTCTTCTCATGTGCTTTGCCATTACTCACACACATCATTTTGGTTGAGCCTATTCTTAAGTTGCCTCTTTTACATGTTGCTCAACCATGTGTTTGTTGCAAGTGCTAGGCTTAGTTTCCTTTATGCTCACTTGCACTTGTTGTATGTTTCTATTGATTTTGGGGGAGCTATGATCCTATTTTGTGCACTTTGTATTCAAATACAAAAATTCTTATGTGTGCACAAACCATGGGGAGCTTCTCTAGTTTCTTTAGAACACTCCTTCGCTCATATCATATTATCATTTATTCATGTGGCTCGTAGGATCCTTGGTCTAATTGGTTCAACTGATATCCTTTGGTTGCTTGCTTCAATTGGTATCTTTTGATTGTTTGATTGCTTGTGTCTCTCTTTGTTATGTCCTTGTGGCATATCATTCATTAGCAATCTTGGTGCCTCAATATAGTTTGTATTCCTCCAAGTATTTACCTTTGGATATGTCTATGGAATTCCACTATCTTGTTGAGAAATACACAATTTATGGAGGAACACGTTTTATATTGGCCTTCTAAGCTTTTCGCCCATTTTGTCAATCAATGCCAATGGGGGAGAAGTTTCAGAGAGTTTGGTGGAGAAGGTTTCAAAGTTTTCTCCTTGCTTTGGTTTTGTTCCTAAGCATTTGCATCTCATTCTCCTGCATCATTGGTTGTTGCATTGCATCATAACTCCTTGTATAAAATCTCTTGAAAGTGATTGTCATCAATTACCAAAATGGGGGAGATTGAAAGAACATGCGGTGCCCCCATGTTTGGTTTTGGTAATTGATGACAATATCTATGGACTAATGGTTGCCTTGAGTTATATTTGAAGGTTTTGTCCATAGGCTTTTCTTGAAGTCCATGTGTTGGTTTCAAGGAGTTTCTGAGTTGACCAAGGTGTTATTAAGGAATTATACAAAGATTGATAATGTGAGTGTTGAGCTTATTGCAAGCATGTCTTGAAGAAGAAGATTGTGTGATCATTCATGTTTACCTTCAAGACATCATGCAAATTAAAAGAGTTGGAAAGATTCAAGGTTGATCAGGACTAAGTCAAGAGTGAATCAAGTTGATCAACTCACAAAGCGTAGAAGATGTATCGAGAGGGATCAAGTGATCCCATGGTATGGTAAGCATTGTCCATTGCACTTTGTATACTAACCCATGGTCTATGTGAGAGTTCTATGTGGGGTTAGGTACGTGTCCATAGGCTTGCGTCAAGAGGAAGATATCATACAACCCATGGAAAGGATGACATCTAGTGGTGATCGTCATCAAGATTGCCGTGTGCAAGTTCAAGTGGAGCATCACGAAGAGATCAAGTGCTTGAATCTTGCCATCCATTGTGGTGTCAATGGACTTGTGAAGATGTGTTGAAGAGTGGCTCACCCATAGTGGACTATGGGGGAGTAATCATTTAGTCTTCATCGAGCCAACACAATCAAGAAAGGTGGTCCAACTTGAGGGAGTCAAGATCGTCATCATCTAGCTCAAGTGGACCATGTGCAAGGCAAAGGTTTGCCCTTGATAGGTTTTCTATTTTACCGGTCTCGCGGTGGTAGTTGGGAGACCGGGTTATAGGATCGTTTGCCGTACTATCAAGGTGGGCTCTCAAGTTGGTAGCTTGATCGTATCATTAGTAGAGAGCTCAAACCATTGCATCCTTTCCTCATGTTTCTTGGTTCTTGTTTGTTTCTCTTTGTGGGTCTTAGATCTTACAGTGATCTTGATGACAAGCTTGAGTTCATCGAAAACGGAGTTCGCATGCGTCTTCTATGATGTTTTCGGTGTTGGAGGTTTTACCGGTCTAATCCGAGGAAGGGTTCTCACCATTTTCTTATGGGCCTGTTCTCATTTGCTTCTTATTGATATTTCTATCAATATTGTGTCAGCCCATGTCGTTAGCTTTCCAACAAACTTGGTTTCATTGAATTCGGAGTCCGTTTGCAAAAGTTGTGGTTGTTTTGGTAAAGGTTGCAGCGGTACTACCGCGACTAGAGCGGATGTAATTTTTTACTGCCGCTCCAGAGTGGTACTACCGCGGCTCCTGAGCCGTAGTACCACTCTAGAGCTGTATAACCATGGCTCCTGAGCGGTAGTACTGCTCCGGACCAAAAATCTCGTGTTTTGCTCAGCGGAGGTAGGCACAGAAGTACTTTTTTAGTACCGCTCCTTGGAGCGGTAGTACCGCTCTGTGCGGGCTGTGAGCATAACAGTTGGATTTTTCCCCACCTATAAAAGGGGGTCTTCTTCCCCATTGAACCTTATCCTTAGAGCTCGAGTTCTTCCCCCATTGTTGACCTTCTTCGAGCTTTATAACTCTCAATCCCTTCATGGATTTTTGCTAGTTTTTGAGGGAAAAGAGAGAGGAGATCTAGATCCACATTTCCACCAATCACTTTCTCCTCTATATGAGGGAAACCCATTGGATCTAGATCTTGGAGTTCTTGGTGTTCTACTTCTTGTTCTTCCTCTCATCTTCTTCCCTAGCATTAGTTGCTTCAGTGGGACTTGAGAGAGAAGGACTTGGGCACTCCGTGTGCCCTTGCCATTGCATTTGGTGCATCAGTTTGAGTTCTCCACGTGATATGTGGAAGTTACAAGTTGAGAATCTTATTACTCTTGGGTGCTTGGTACCCTTGAGCTTGTTACTCTTGGGTGTTTGGACACCCTAGAGCTTGTTCCTCTTGGGTGCCTTGGCGCCCTAGACGGTTGGTGTTGTTCGGAGCTCAATCATTGTGGTACAAAGCTCCGGACAAGCGTTGGGGTCTCCAATTAGGTTGTGGAGATCACCCCGAGCAATTTGACGGGTACCGGTGACCGCCCCCAAGGGTTGCCAAAGTGTACGGGTTCGGTGACCGCCCCAAGGGTTGCCATTTGTATGGGTTCGGTGACCGCCCTCAAAGGTCCCTTAGTGGAATCACGACATCTTGCATTGTGCGAGGGCGTCAGGAGATTACGGTGGCCCTAGTGGCTTCTTGGGGAGCATTGTGCCTCCACACCACTCCAAACGGAGATTAGCATCTGCAAGGGTGTGAACTTTGGGATACATCATCGTCTCTGCGTGCCTCGGTTATCTCTTACCCGAGCCCTTTACTTATGCACTTTACTTTGTGATAGCCATATTGTTCTTTGTCATATATCTTGCTATCACATAGTTGCTTATCTTGCTTAGCATAAGTTGTTGGTGCACATAGGTGAGCCTAGTTGTTTTAGGTTTTGTGCTTGACAAATTAACCGCTAGGTTTATTCCACATTTGTTCAAGCCTAAACCGTAATTATTTTAAATCGCCTATTCACCCCCCCTCTAGGCGAATTGCAAATCGGGCAAACAACAGGATTCATGATTGGGTTCACCTGAGTGGGTTGCTGATTGCCTAGTTGGCGCCGATGAGGCACATCACTAGGGTGCTTGTCGATGTTGTCCCCCCCCCCCCGATCCAGACGTGGCCTTGGGTTTCTCCACCAAAACCCCGCCAGATTTGGGGTCCTGGCAACCCGTCGATGCCGCCTCCCACCGATTAACAACACCGGCAGCTTGGACAGTGTTGGAGGAGGAGTGGTCAGCCTCGCCGTCGTCTCTCCTCCAGGAGAACTTGTTGCGCCCGCGGTCGAAGCGCCCTGCACCCTGCCAGATTTGGGGTCCTGGCGACCCGTCGCTGCTGCCTCCCACCGATCAACAACACCGGCGGCTTGGACGATGTTGGAGGAGGAGTGGTCAGCCTCGCCGTCGTTTCACCTCCAGGAGAACTTGTTGCGCCCGCGGTCGAAGCACCCTGCACCCTGCCAGATTTGGGGTCCTGGCGACCCGTCGCTGCCGCCTCCCACCGATCAACAACACCAACAGCTTGGACGGTGTTGGAGGAGGAGTGGTCAGCCTCACTGTCTTTTCTCCTCCAAGAGAACTTGTTGTTCCCGCGGTCGAAGCGCTGATACGTCTCCAATGTATCTATAACTTTTGATTGCTCCATGCTACTTTATTTACTGTTTTAGGCAATATTGGGCTTTAATATCCACTTTTATATTATTTTTGGGACTAACCTATTAACCAGAGGCCCAACCCAGATTTGCTTTTTTATGCCTATTTTAGTGTTTCGAGGAAAAGGAATATCAGACGGAGTCAAAACGGAACGAAATCAGCTGGAGAAGTTATTTTTGGAAGGAAAGCTACCAGATGGACTTGGACCCCACGTCAGGAGCCAAGGGAGGTCCTCACGAGGGTGGGGGGCGCCCCCTGGGCGCGCCCCCTGCCTCGTGGGACCCCCGTAGCTCCACCGACGTACTTCCTGCACCCATATATACCTACGTACCCAAGAACTTCTAGAACAGAACCTAGATCGGGAGTTCCGCCGCCGCAAGCCTCTGTAGCCACCAAAAACCAATCGGGACCCTGTTCTGGCACCCTGCCGGAGGGGGATCCCATCACCGGAGGCCATCTTCATCATCCCGGCGCTATCCATGACGAGGAGGGAGTAGTTCACCCTCGGGGTTGAGGGTATGTACCAGTAGCTATGTGTTTGATCTCTCTCTCGTGTTCTCTCTCGTGTTCCCTCTATGGCACGATCTTGATGTATCCCGAGCTTTGCTATTGTAGTTGAATCTTATGATGTTTCCCCCCCTCTACTCTCTTGTGATGAATTGAGTTTCCCCTTTGAAGTTATCTTATCGGATTGAGTCATTTATGAGAGCACTTGATGTATGTCTTGCGATCCACTTGATGTATGTTTTGGTGATCAACTTGCGGGTTTCGTGACATTGGGAACCTATGCATAGGGGTTGGCACACGTTCTTGACTCTCTGGTAGTAGCTTTGGGGCACTCTTTGAAGTACTTTTATGTTGGTTGGATGAATCTGAGATTGTGTGATGCATATCGTATAATCATGCCCAGGGATACTTGAGGTGACAATGGAGTATCTAGGTGACATTAGGGTTTTGGTTGATTTGTGTCTTAAGGTGTTATTCTAGTATGAACTCTATGATGGATTGAGCGGAAAGAATAGCTTTATGTTATTTTACTACGAACTCTTGAATAGATAGAACAGAAAGGATAACTTTGAGGTGGTTTGGTACCCTACCATAATCTCTACGTTTGTTCTCCGCTATTAGTGGCTTTGGAGTGACTCTTTGTTGCATGTTGAGGGCTTGTTATATGATCTATCTATGTTATTATTGTTGAGAGAATTTGCACTAGTGAAAGTATGAACCCTAGGCCTTGTTTCCTATCATTGCAATACCGTTTACGCTCACTTTTATCGCTCGCTACCTTGCTGTTTTTATTATTTCCGATTACAAATACCTTTATCTACTATCTATTTTGCACTTGTATCACCATCTCTTCGCCGAACTAGTGCACCTATACGATTTACCATTGTATTGGGTGTGTTGGGGACACAAGAGACGCTTTGTTATTTGGTTGCAGGGTTGTTTGAGAGAGACCATCTCTGTCACGCCCAATATGCGACCCTATCCAAAAGGAACTCGAAGGTCCCACCAAGGATAGACCCGCATATTGAAACGCTTTTGCAAGGTGGATATCATTACATCAACATTACATAATAGATGGGGATACATACATAAGGCATACAATGCCACATGAATACAACATCACAATACATAAGAGCATCATCCGACTACGGATGAATCACAAACAGAAACTCAAACGACATCCACCCTGCTAGCCCAGGCTGCCGACCTGGAACCTATCCCCTGATCGAAGAAGAAGCAGAAGAACTCCAACACAAGCAAGCATCACTCTCGCGTCATGAGCATCGCGAAACCTGTACCTGCAACTGTTGTTGTAGTAATCTGTGAGCCACGAGGACTCAGCAATCCCATTACCATGGGTATCAAGACTAGCAAAGCTTAAAGGGAAAGGAAGGGGTAAAGTGGTGAGGTTGCAGCAGCGACTAAGCATATATGGTGGCTAACATACGCAAATAAGAGCGAGAAGAGAGCAAGCGGAACGGACGTGAAGCTAGCAGTGATCAAGAAGTGATCCTGAACTCCTACTTACGTCAAACATAACCCAGAAACCGTGTTCACTTCTCGGACTCCGCCGAAAAGAGACCATCACGGCTACACACACGGTTGATGCATTTTAATTCGCATCTGGTGTCAAGTTATCTACAACCGGACATTAACAAATTCCCATCTGCCTATAACCGCAGGCACGGCTTTCGAAAGATTATACCCTGCAGGGGTGTCCCAACTTAGCCCATGACAAGCTCTCGCGATCAACGAAGGAATAGACCTTCTCCCAGGAAGACCCGATCAGACTCGGAATCCCGGTTTACAAGACATTTCGACAATGGTAAAACAAGACCAGCAAAGCCGCCCGGATGTGCCGACAAATCCCGATAGGAGCTGCACATATCTCGTTCTCAGGGCACACCGGATTGTCCAAACTTCCGGTAGGCCAACCCAGAGTTGCCCCTGGTGGCCACCGGCGGTTGACAGGTTGGACCAACACTCACGACGACCACTGTCCCGGGGGGGGGGGATAAAATAAAGATGACCCTCGAGAGCGCGACTCCCAAGGGAAAAAGGGCTAGGTGAGGCAAATGTAAAACCAAGGTTGGGCCTTGCTGGAGGAGTTTTATTCAAAGCGAACTATCAAGGGGGTCCCATAAATCACCCAACCGCATAAGGAACGCAAAATCCGGGAACATAACACTGGTATGACGAAAACTAGGGCGGCAAGAGTGGAACAAAACACTAGGCAAAAGGCCGAGTCTTCCACCCTTTACCAAGTATATAGATGCATTAATAATATAAGAGATATTGTGATATCCCAACCAAAATCCTGTCCACCATGGAGAAATCTTCAACTTCACCTGCAACAAGCAACGCTAGAAGAGAGGCTGAGCAAAGCGGTAACATAGCCAAACAATGGTTTGCATAGGAAAGGTGTCAAAGGTTAGAGGTTCATGGCAATATGGGAGGCTTGATGAGCAACAGATAGGTAACGCAGCATAGCGATAGAACGAAGCAACTAGCATAGCAATGATAGTAGTGAGATCCAGGGTAGCGGTCATCTTGCCTAAAATCCCACAAGGAAGAAGAACGAGTCCATGAAGAAGATGAACGGATGAAGCCGAACCAAGCGTAGACGAACGAATCCTCACGATCGCAACGAAACAGGAACTATCGAAAAGAAGCACACAACATGGTAAACACACCACACATGAACAAGGCATGATGCATGAACAAGCATGATGCATGAACAAGCATGATGAAAGACAAGACTACTTGAAGCTACTCATGGCAAGAGGTGATGCAAACAAGAGCAACACACCAAGGCAAGTTTAAATGAGGCCGGGAACAACATATAACAATTCCGGTAAGTCCTCATATGCATATTTCGAAATTGGTCCAGATCTGAATAAACCTTATGTTCAAGTTGTTAAACAGCAAGTTAAGATGCACAAAGATGATCTACACGAGATTCTATTCAAGTTACATACAAAGTTCATTTAGTTCGGAGCTACGGCCTAGAAGATATGAGCAAAACAAGTTAAACATGGCATTGATGCAAAATGCACTCAAACATCAAGCAAACACACCAAAATAAGGATGAAACATGATAATATGAAACTATATGCAAAATCAAGCAAGTTTCATATAGAGCACACTCAAAACGGAGCAACGGTTCAACACATGCACACTATATAAGTTTAAAGGACAAGCTGTCCAAAAACAGCAACTAAGCATATTGCAAGCATCAAAGCAACATGCTACAGCATCTCAACATAATAACGAAAGGCATGGGCATGATGAACAGACAAAGCATTACAAAACATGAACACTGAGCTATCTCTAGAAATCACTAGAACATGCTCAAACACACATGGTAAGATTGCAAGTTATAACAAATTCAGACTTTGCAGAAAATAACATCACGATGCAATGTTTAGAGCTATCAAACAACACGTTACAGGAACTTATCATGGCAAACAAAGGCATGGCATGAATCTACTGAATGCATAGATCAAAAGTCCCTTACTGACCATAAGCCAAAAATGATCAGAAAATATGATGGCACCCACGTAAACATAGCAAGTTATTATACAGATTCAAACATGGTAGAAACAGAATTATGAAGGCATGTAGATGAGCTTGTGCAACTCACTACAGAGCAATACATGGCATGGCAAGGCACCCAACAGTAAGAAGGCATATTTGTGAAGCTAAGCATGGCAAGAGCAAGGTCATAGGGTGCATGGATCACTAGCAAAACACATGGAAACAACTGAACTTAATGTTAACAGGCTGACAGCAACATTATGAAGCAACTTTAGAGCAAGATATGAACAAGGTACAGCAAGCTATAAATGCAACCAGGGGCATGTATGGTTAGAGGATGACATGTAGATCAAAACATGTTTATAGAACATCTCCAGATTATGCATAGAATGACTAGTAGCAACATGTTTATATAGCATCAGGAAATAACAGATTCAGCCTAGCAAAACAGCAACATCATGTACCCTACTTAACAAGCTCGATTCACTCACCACAAGTCATTGCATGAAAAGATAAGCATAGCATCATCAAGAAGACAAGTTTGTGAAACAAACCAAATCAAGAACAAGTTCATAGCATGCAAGGATCAACTATAGCAAGCTTGGCCAAATTGAATAACACGTAAACAATCTGCCAGGAAACGTTTTGAAGCAAAAGTAGAGCACGAAAATGACATGCTAGACTACTCCATAATTGCAACAAAGGGTATGGATGGATAGACAACAACCATATGTTCAAAACACCCTTACTGAAGTAACTCAAAATATGCATGGATCTCCCTGTAGCATCATGTTTACATGACATCAAAATAACAGCAGAACAGGGACTAAAACAGCAACATCACGATGCCTAGTTTGCATGCTTGTGCTAGTCACCACATTGATCACCAAAATACATGGTAAGCACCTCTGTAAAGAAGACATAGCATATATCAAAACACATGAAGACATAAACCTCATAGGATGCACACATCAATCATGGCAAAAATGACAAAAGAGCTCGTTCTGATAACAGACAGCAGAAAACATTATGAAGCACACTTACGACGAAGATTCAGGCATCAAGATGACCTCAAATGAATATGATTCAACGGAATGAAATGATTTACTCGTCGTGTCGAACAATTTGACATATTACACGCACGAAACGGAGCTACGGATGCAGAGATACATCATGATGAACATGGCATGAAAATTACTGCACATGTGGGACTTAGTCGTTTCTGAAAAAAAAACGGACGAGCGCACGATAACTAAATGACGCACACGCGAGGCTTAAGCCGGTGCAGCTCACCAGCGGGCCTTGGGCCAGGAAGGAAGGAGAGGCAGGTGGGCCGGGTTGCGGGCGAGGCCGCGGCGCTAGCTGGGCCGTGGGGGAGGCCCACGCGGGGGAGGCGCTCGGTCGTCTCCTCCCGATCCGATCGGGAGCGAGACCAGGCAAGTCGGCGGCGGCGCCTTGGGGCTCCGGCGAGGCGCGGCCGCCGGAGGTGTGCGACGGCGGCGGGGATGGGCAGATCCGGCCGGCGAGTCGCTGGATCCGGTGGTGGCAATGCGGTGACGAGCTCGGGCGGCAGAGGCACCCTGCGGGAGAGAGAGAGAGGCAGTGAGGGAGGAGGAGAGGAGGACGGCAGGCGGCGGATGGCGGCGACCTGGCTGACGGCGGGGAAGGGCGCGGAGGCGGAGGCGCGGGGGAGCGGCGTCGGCGGAGCTTGCCGGGGCGGCGGCGGACGAGGCTAGGGGCGGCGTGGCCGTGCGCGGCGGCGAGGGCGCTCACCGGCGGCGGTCGCGGGGCGGCGCGCGGGGAGATGGGCCCGCGGGGGCCCGATGCGGGCCGCGTAGGCCGCGGCGGATGGGGGCTCTGGTGGGACACGTGGCGGCGGGCGAGGCGCTGCGGCGGGCGGCGCGGACATGTCCGGTGGCGGCGGGGGAAATTGCTAGGGTTTCGGGCGATTTGATCCGCGAATTTCGGGGGAGGGGCTAGTTTTATAGGTAGAGGGAGCTAGGAGAGTCCAAATGAGGCACGGTTTTCGCCCACACGATCGTGATCGAACGACCGAGAGCATGGAGGGTAGTTAGATGGGTTTTGGGCAACTTTGGAAGGGGTGTTGGGCTGCAAAGAGAAGGAGGCTTTACGGTTACCCGGTTAACCGTTGGAGTATCAAACGACCTCCAAATGGCACGAAACTTGACACGCGGTCTACCGGTGCTATACCAAGGCCACTTGGCAAGCCTCGGGCCATTCCGAGCATGTTTAACACCCACTCACAACGAGAGGCGAAAGGGGAATGCCGGAGGGCATAGGAGCGCCGGATTGCAAAACGGACAACGGGGAAAAGGCTCGGATGCCTGAGACGAACACGTATGCAATGCAATGCACATGATGACATCATAACATGCAAGACGAAAGCAAATGACATGGCAACGATGGTGAATAACTGGCAGACACCTCGCGCATCAGATCCGGGGCGTTACAACACTCCTCCACTAACAAGAGATCTCGTCCCGAGATCTTAGGACCGAGACGGAAGGGAAAAAGGGATGAGGTGAAACAAGAGCTCAAGAGAAGAAGCAAAGAATCGAGAGCACTCGAGAATAAGAGAGGAACGACGAGAATGACGGGAATCGAAAGCTCGCAGAGTCAGATAGACTATGAAACAACTCCGGTTAGAACGAGATAAGAAACGAATAAGACTGAAAGGATTTAAGCAGCACTCCGGCTGAAACATGGAAAGGATAGAACATGAACTTCACCCAAAGAGATTGCACTTGACGAGATGAACAATGCAATGCCTCTGGAAGAATTGAAAGAATTGAATGAAAAGAACTTAGAAGGAAGTGTTGAACGGAGTTGTTGAGAAAATCAACAACGAAAGAATAAGCTTGTTGTGGACTTATGGATAACATCTCAAAATTATGAGGTGATCTCCGACCACAAGCGGAAATGACTGGATAGCTGAGAAGAACGAAGAAATGCAAAACTCCACTTCAAAAGAATATGGAGAATTAATTGCACTTCGAGAAGCAAGAAGAAGGATACCTGAACTCCACCAACAAGAATCTTGATGAACACTTGAAGAATGAAATAAATCATGAAGAACCACCATGAAGAACTCCGGTGACAAAAGATGATGAGATAGAATGAAAGATGAAAAGGATAAGATTAAAGCCTTGCGATGATTTAGATGGAGGTTCCGACGAGATGACCGAGGAAATTGAACTCCGGAAAAGAAAAGATGAAAACACTTGGAACTAGAGTTTATTCATCAAGAACAACTTCGAAGGAAGGGATTATTCACTCTGATGAAATAAGAGTAAGATTTATTGTATGCTTATCCTTCATCAACTTAAACTGATGACCAACAATGGATTTTTCATACTACTTATTCTTCTTGAAAAAGGATTGAGAAGGGATAGCACAAGACTTGAGGAGGTCTTCATGAACCACCGATAGGATTGAAAAGAACGAATGAATTAATATGATAAACAAGGAAAAGAATCTTGAACGAACCACCATAAGAATTAGAAAAAAATGACTGATGAAAAAGAATGAATCACCGGTAAGAATTAGAAGAACCAATAAGCAAGATGGGATTTAGATATAAGGGAACTAGAAGAACTCGAGCTGATAAAGAACATTTGAACGAAGCACCGGGATAATTGGATAATGATAACCGGAATGATGGCCTCCAGCGAAAAGAAATGCAAAACAACTCCTGACATACTCCGGATGGGTAAGAAAAGAATAACTGACAAAAGGAATAATTCTCGAGGATAACAAGAAGCTAGAACGACGAATCCTCGAGAGAAAGGGCGAGATTTAGAGGAAAACTCCTCTGCGATCTTCAAAGATGAGAAAGACGACGAGAAACACCACCAAAATTACTGAGATACTCCGGGAGAATGAAAAACAGAGAGGTTGAGCCAACAATGAAAAGAATTTGAACGAGATCTTGGAAAAGCATCTGACTGATGGAATCCGTTCTTACGTCACACTTGAAAAGATTTTGAGAAAAAGTCCGGGGAATTAGAAGAGTCAGGTAAGATCCTGGGAAAAAAAACCTGTGGGTTAGGGCCCACTGAAGAGAAAACACCGTTGGAAAGGATTGATGAACAGATAGATGAAGCACCGGAACAATTGAAATATTTGAATGAGGTGACAACCTCGCATTAATTAGAACACAGACGAATCTCCTGAGATGACTTCCGAACTCCGGAATGATAAACTGGCGAGAGACGAACGAGCATGGAGAACACTTGATCCAAGGAAAAGAATATGATCAACCGAAAACTTGAATTGGGTCCACCGGAAAAGAGAGGGATGAGGAATGACGAACAAGACGAGAATTCACCGGTTGAAACAATTGACGAAAGACTGAAGAGGCTCCGTACAAATGAAATAGATGGACGAGAGAGAGTCCGACTCGGGAAGAAAAGGGTGGGAGGGCGGGAAAACAAAGGCAACTTGGAAGGGGAAATCGACGAATACCTTGAAGAGAAAACACCGGTTGAAATCATTGAGGAAAGAAAGCAAAACTTCGCACGAATAGGATGGATACTCGATTACGGACTCCGATTCCAAGAAGAAGAAGGGGTGGGCAGGTGGGAAAAGAAAACAACTGAGGATTGAACTCAAAGATGAAGAGGCTTGAGTCAACTTGACGAGAAATGCACCGGATGAAAAGAGCTGAGGAACAACGATCGGAAAACCAACTGCGTGAACCTAAAGAAAAAATTTGAAGGGGAAGAGAAGTAATTCAAAACACCTACGTCAAGATTCCTGACCAGAGCGACGAAGGGGCAGAGGAGTAAAAAGAATTCCTACTCTCCGATATAACTAGACTCCAAAACAGTTTTCTTCTAGACTCAACAACGGCCAAACTACACGATCAATCAAGGGGCTCCTAAGGCCGGTCGAGGCTCTGATACCAACTTGTCACGCCCAATATGCGACCCTATCCAAAAGGAACTCGAAGGTCCCACCAAGGATAGACCCGCATATTGAAACGCTTTTGCAAGGTGGATATCATTACATCAACATTACATAATAGATGGGGATACATACAAAGGCATACAATGCCACACGAATACAACATCACATACATAAGAGCACCATCCGACTACGGATGAAACACAAACAGAAACTCAAACGACATCCACCCTGCTAGCCCAGGCTGTCGACCTGGAACCTATCCCCTGATCGAAGAAGAAGCAGAAGAACTCCAAAACAAGCAAGCATCGCTCTCGCGTCATGATCATCGCGAAACCTGTACCTGCAACTGTTGTTGTAGTAATCTGGGAGCCACGAGGACTCAGCAATCCCATTACCATGGGTATCAAGACTAGCAAAGCTTAAAGGGAAAGGAAGGGGTAAAGTGGTGAGGTTGCAGCAGCGACTAAGCATATATGGTGGCTAACATACGCAAATAATAGCGAGAAGAGAGCAAGCGGAATGGACGTGAAGCTAGCAATGATCAAGAAGTGATCCTGAACTCCTACTTATGTCAAACATAACCCAGAAACCGTGTTCACTTCCCGGACTCCGCCGAAAAGAGACCATCATGGCTACACACACGGTTGATGCGTTTTAATTCGGATCTGGTGTCAAGTTATCTACAACCGGACATTAACAAATTCCCATCTACCTATAACCGCAGGCACGGCTTTCGAAAGATTATACCCTGCAGGGGTGTCCCAACTTAGCCCATGACAAGCTATCGCGATCAACGAAGGAATAGACCTTCTCCCAGGAAGACCCGATCAGACTCGGAATCCCGGTTTACAAGACATTTCGACAATGGTAAAACAAGACCAGCAAAGCTGCCCCGATGTGCCGACAAATCCCGATAGGAGCTGCACATATCTCGTTCCTAGGGCACACCGGATTGTCCAAACTTCCGGTAGGCCAGCCCAGAGTTGCCCCTGGTGGCCACCGGCGGTTGACAGGTTGGACCAACACTCACGACGAGCACTGGCCCGGGGGGGGGGGATAAAATAAAGATGACCCCCGAGAGCGCGACTCCCAAGGGAAAAAGGGCTAGGTGAGGCAAATGTAAAACCAAGGTTGGGCCTTGCTGGAGGAGTTTTATTCAAAGCGAACTATCAAGGGTGTCCCATAAATCACCCGACCGCATAAGGAACGCAAAATCCGGGAACATAACACCGATATGATGAAAACTAGGGCGGCAAGAGTGGAACAAAACACTAGGCAAAAGGTCGAGTCTTCCACCCTTTACCAAGTATATAGATGCATTAATAATATAAGAGATATTGTGATATCCCAACCAAAAACCTGTCCACCATGGAGAAATCTTCAACTTCACCTGCAACTAGCAACGCTATAAGAGAGGCTGAGCAAAGCGGTAACATAGCCAAACAACGGTTTGCATAGGAAATGTGTCAAAGGTTAGAGGTTCATGGAAATATGGGAGGCTTGATGAGCAACAGATAGGTAACGCAGCATAGCGATAGAACGAAGCAACTAGCATAGCAATGATAGTAGTGAGATCCAGGGTAGCGGTCATCTTGCCTGAAATCCCGCAAGGAAGAAGAACGAGTCCATGAAGAAGACGAACGGATGAAGCCGAACCAAGCGTAGACGAACGAATCCTCACGATCGCAACGAAACAGGAACTATCGAAAAGAAGCACACAACATGGTAAACACACCACACATGAACAAGGCATGATGCACGAACAAGCATGATGCATGACAAGACTACATGAAGCTACTCATGGCAAGAGATGATGCAAACAAGAGCAACACATCAAGGCAAGTTTAAATGAGGCCGGGAACAACATATAACAATTCCGGTAAGTCCTCATATGCATATTTCGAAATTGGTCCAGATCTGAATAAACCTTATGTTCAAGTTGTTAAACAGCAAGTTAAGATGCACAAAGATGATCTACACGAGATTCTAGTCAAGTTACATATAAAGTTCATTTAGTTCGGAGCTACGGCCTAGAAGATATGAGCAAAACAAGTTAAACATGGCATTGATGCAAAATGCACTCAAACATCAAGCAAACACCTCAAAACAAGGATGCAACATGATAATATGAAACTATATGCAAAATCAAGCAAGTTTCATATAGAGCACACTCAAAACGGAGCAACGGTTCAACACATGCACACTATACAAGTTTAAAGGACAAGCTGTCCAAAACAGCAACTAGGCATATTGCAAGCATCAAAACAACATGCTACAGCACCTCAACATAATAACAAAAGGCATGGGCATGATGTACAGGTAAAGCATTACAAAACATGAACACTGAGCTATCTCCAGAAATCACTAGAACATGCTCAAACACACATGGTAAGATTGCAAGTTATAACAATTCAGACTTTGCAGAAAATAACATCACGATGCAATGTTTAGAGCTATCAAACAACATGTTACAGGAACTTATCATGGCAAACAAAGGCATGGCATGAATCTACTGAATGCATAGATCAAAAGTCCCTTACTTACCATAAGCCAAAAAGGATCAGAAAATATGATGGCACCCACGTAAACATAGCAAGTTATTATACAGATTCAAGCATGGCAGAAACAGAATTATGAAGGCATGTAAATGAGCTTGTGCAACTCACTACAGAGCAATACATGGCATGGCAAGGCACCCAACAGTAAGAAGGCATATTTGTGAAGCTAAGAATGGCAAGAGCAAGGTCATAGGGTACATGGATCACTAGCAAAACACATGGAAACAACTGAACTTAATGTTAATAGGCTGACAGCAACATTATGAAGCAACTTTAGAGCAAGATATGAACAAGGTACAGCAAGCTATAAATGCAACCAGGGGCATGTATGGTTAGAGGATGACATGTAGATCAAAACATGTTTATAGAACATCTCCAGATTATGCATAGAATGACTAGTAGCAACATGTTTATATAGCATCATGAAATAACAGATTCAGCCTAGCAAAACAACAACATCATGTACCCTACTTAACAAGCTCGATTCACTCACCACAAGTCATTGCATGAAAAGATAAGCATAGCATCATCAAGAAGACAAGTTTGTGAAACAAACCAAATCAAGAACAAGTTCATAGCATGCAAGGATCAACTATAGCAAGCTTGGCCAAATTGAATAACACGTAAACAATCTGCCAGGAAACATTTTGAAGCAAAAGTAGAGCACGAAAATGACATTCTAGACTACTCCATAATTGCAACAAAGGGCATGGATGGATAGACAACAACCATATGTTCAAAACACCCTTACTGAAGTAACTCAAAATATGCATGGATCTCCCTGTAGCATCATGTTTACATGACATCAAAATAACAGCAGAACAGGGACTAAAACAGCAACATCACGATGCCTAGTTTGCATGCTTGTGCTAGTCACCACATTGATCACCAAAATACATGGTAAGCACCTCTGTAAAGAAGACATAGCATATATCAGAACACATGAAGACATAAACCTCATAGGATGCACACATCAATCATGGCAAAAATGACAAAAGAGCTTGTTCTGATAACAGACAGCAGAAAACATTATGAAGCACTCTTACGACGAAGATTCAAGCATCAAGATGACCTCAAATGAATATGATTCAATGTAATGAAATGATTTACTCGTCGTGTCGAACAATTTGACATATTACACGCATGAAACGGAGCTACGGATGCAGAGATACAACATGATGAAAATGGCATAAAAATTACTGCAGATCTGGGACTTAGTCGTTTCTGGGAAAAAAACGGACGAGCGCACGATAACTAAATGACGCACACGCGAGGCTTAAGCGGGGGCAGCTCACCAGCGGGCCTTGGGCCAGGAAGGAAGGAGAGGCAGGTGGGCCGGGTTGCGGGCGAGGACGCGGGGGAGGCCCACGCGGGGGAGGCGCTCGGTCGTCTCCTCCCGATCCGATCGGGAGCGAGACCAGGCAAGTCGGCGGCGGCGCCTTGGGGCTCCGGCGAGGCGCGGCCGCCGGAGGTGTGCGACGGCGGCGGGGATGGGCAGATCCGGCCGGCGAGTCGCCGGATCCGGTGGTGGCGACGCGTGACGTGCTCGGGCGGCAGAGGCACCCTACGGGAGAGGGAGAGAGGCAGTGAGGGAGGAGGCGAGGAGGACGACAGGCGGCGGATGGCGGCGACCTGGCTGACGGCGGGGAAGGGCGCGGAGGCGGAGGCGCGGGGGAGCGGCGTCGGCGGAGCTTGCCGGGGCGGCGGCCGACGAGGCTCGGGGCGGCCCGGCCGGGCGCGGCAGCGAGGCGCTCGCCGGCGGCAGTCGTGGGGCGGCGCGCGGGGCAGCGCCGTGGGTCGCGGTGGCGGGGAGATGGGCCCGCGGGGCCCGATGCGGGCCGCGCAGGCCGCGGCGGACGGGGGCTCCTGCGGGACACGTGGCGGAGGGCTATTCGCTGCGGTGGGCGGCGTGGACATGTCCGGTGGCGGCGGGGGAAATTGCTAGGGTTTCGAGCGATTTGATCCGCGAATTTCGGGGGAGGGGCTAGTTTTATAGGTAGAGGGAGCTAGGAGAGTCCAAATGAGGCACGGTTTTCGCCCACACGATAGTGATCGAACGACCGAGAGCATGGAGGAGAGTTAGATGGGTTTTGGGCCACTTTGGAAGGGGTGTTGGGCTGCAAAGAGAAGGAAGCTTTACGGTTACCCGGTTAACCGTTGGAGTATCAAACGACCTCCAAATGGCACGGAACTTGACACGCGGTCTACCGGTGCTATACCAAGGCCACTTGGCAAGCCTCTGGCCATTCCGAGAATGTTTAACACCCACTCACAACGAGAGGCAAAAGGGGAATGCCGGAGGGCATAGGAGCGCCGGATTGCAAAACAGACAACGGGGAAAAGGCTCGGATGCCTGAGACGAACACGTATGCAATGCAATGCACATGATGACATGATAACATGCAACACGCAAGCAAATGACATGGCAACGACGGTGAATAACTTGCAGACACCTGGCGCATCGGATCCGGGGCGTTACAACACTCCTCCACTAACAAGAAATCTCGTCCCGAGATCTTAGGACCGAGACGGAAGGGAAAAAGGGATGAGGTGAAACAAGAGCTCAAGAGAAGAAGCAAAGAATCGAGAGCACTCGAGAATAAGAGAGGAACGACGAGAATGACGGGAATCGAAAGCTCGCTGAGTCAGATAGACTATGAAACAACTCCGGTTAGAACGAGATAAGAAACGAATAAGACTGAAAGGATTTAAGCAGCACTCCTGCTGAAATATGGAAAGGATAGAACATGAACTTCACCCAAAGAGATTGCACTTGACGAGATGAACAATGCAATGCCTCCGGAAGAATTGAAAGAATTGAATGAAAAGAACTTAGAAGGAAGTGTTGAACGGAGTTGTTGAGAAAATCAACAACGAAAGAATAAGCTTGTTGTGGACTTATGGATAACATCTCAAAATTATGAGGTGATCTCCGACCACAAGCGGAAATGACTGGATAGCTGAGAAGAACGAAGAAATGCAGAGAATTAATTGCACTTCGAGAAGCAAGAAGAAGGATACTTGAACTCCACCAACAAGAATCTTGATGAACACTTGAAGAATGAAATAAATCATGAAGAACCACCATGAAGAACTCTGGTGACAAAAGATGATGAGATAGAATGAAAGATGAAAAGGATAAGATTAAAGCCTTGCGATGATTTAGATGGAGGTTCCGACGAGATGACCGAGGAAATTGAACTCCGGAAAAGAAAAGATGAAAACACTTGGAACTAGAGTTTATTCATCAAGAACAACTCCGAAGGAAGGGATTATTCACTCTGCTGAAATAAGAATAAGATTTATTGTATGCTTATCCTTCATCAACTTAAACTGATGACCAACAATGGATTTTTCATACTACTTATTCTTCTTGAAAAAGGATTGAGAAGGGATAGCACAAGACTTGAGGAGGTCTTCATGAACCACCGATAGGATTGCAAAGAACGAATGAATTAATATGATAAACAAGGAAAAGAATCTTGAACGAACCACCGTAAGAATTAGAAAAAATGACTGATGAAAAAGAATGAATCACCGGTAGGAATTAGAAGAACCAATAAGCAAGAGGGTATTTAGATATAAGGGAACTAGAAGAACTCGAGCTGATAAAGAACATTTGAATGAAGCACCGGGATAATTGGATAATGATAACTGGAATGATGGCCTCCGGTGAAAAGAAATGCAAAACAACTCCTGACATACTCCGGATGGGTAAGAAAAGAATAACTGACAAAAGGAATAATTCTCGAGGATAACAAGAAGCTAGAACGACGAATCTTCGAGAGAAAGGGCGAGATTTAGAGGAAAACTCCTCTGCGATCTTCAAAGATGAGAAAGACGACGAGAAACACCACCAAAATTACTGAGATACTCCGGGAGAATGAAAAACAGAGAGGTTGAGCCAACAATGAAAAGAATTTGAACGAGATCTTGGAAAAGCATCTGACTGATGGAATCCATTCTTATGTCACACTTGAAAAGAATTTGAGAAAAAATCCGGGGAATTAGAAGAGTCAGGTAAGATCCTGGGAAAAAAACCTGTGGGTTAGGGCCCACTGAAGAGAAAACACCGTTGGAAAGGATTGATGAACAGATAGATGAAGCACCGGAACAATTGAAATATTTGAATGAGGTGACAACCTCGCATTAATTAGAACACAGACGAATCTCCTGAGATGACTTCCGAACTCCGGAATGATAAACTGGCGAGAGACGAACGAGCAAGGAGAACACTTGATCCAAGGAAAAGAATATGATCAACCGAAAACTTGAATTGGGTCCACCGGAAAAGAGAGCGATGAGGAATGACGAACGAGACGAGAATTCACAGGTTGAAACAATTGACGAAAGACTGAAGAGGCTCCGTACAAATGAAATAGATGGACGAGAGAGAGTCCAACTCGGGAAGAAAAGGGTGGGAGGGCCGGAAAACAAAGGCAACTTGGAAGGGAAAATCGACGAATACCTTGAAGAGAAAACACCGGTTGAAATCATTGAGGAAAGAAAGCAAAACTTCGCACGAATAGGATGGATACTCGATTACGGACTCTGATTCCGAGAAGAAGAAGGGGTGGGCGGGTGGGAAAAGAAAACATCTGAGGATTGAACTCAAAGATGAAGAGGCTTGAGTCAACTTGACGAGAAATGCACCGGATGAAAAGAGCTGAGGAACAACGATCAGAAAACCAACTGTGTGAACCTAAAGAAAAAATTTGAAGGGGAAGAGAAGTAATTCAAAACACCTACGTCAAGATTCCTGACCAAAGCGACGAAGGGGCAGAGGAGTAAAAAGAATTCCTACTCTCCGATATAACTAGACTCCAAAACAGTTTTCTTCTAGACTCAACAACGGCCAAACTACACGATCAATCAAGGGGGCTCCTAAGGCCAGTCGAGGCTCTGATACCAACTTGTCACGCCCAATATGCGACCCTATCCAAAAGGAACTCGAAGGTCCCACCAAGGATAGACCCGCATATTGAAACACTTTTGCAAGGTGGATATCATTACATCAACATTACATAATAGATGGGGATACATACATAAGGCATACAATGCCACATGAATACAACATCGCAATACATAAGAGCATCATCCGACTACGGATGAATCACAAACAGAAACTCAAAGGACATCCACCCTGCTAGCCCAGGCTGCCGACCTGGAACCTATCCCCTGATCGAAGAAGAAGCAGAAGAACTCCAAAACAAGCAAGCATCGCTCTCGCGTCATGAGCATCGCGAAACCTGTACCTGCAACTGTTGTTGTAGTAATCTGTGAGCCACGAGGACTCAGTAATCCCATCACCATGGGTATCAAGACTAGCAAAGCTTAAAGGGAAAGGAAGGGGTAAAGTGGTGAGGTTGCAGCAGCGACTAAGCATATATGGTGGCTAACATACGCAAATAAGAGCGAGAAGAGGGCAAGCAGAACGTACGTGAAGCTAGCAATGATCAAGAAGTGATCCTGAACTCCTACTTATGTCAAACATAACCCAGAAACCGTGGCCACTTCCCGGACTCCGCCGAAAAGAGACCATCACGGCTACACACATGGTTGATGCGTTTTAATTCGGATCTGGTGTCAAGTTATCTACAACCGGACATTAACAAATTCCCATCTGCCTATAACCGCAGGCACGGCTTTCGAAAGATTATACCCTGCAGGGTGTCCCAACTTAGCCCATGACAAGCTCTCGCGATCAACGAAGGAATAGACCTTCTCCCAGGAAGACCCGATCAGACTCGGAATCCCGGTTTACAAGACATTTCGACAATGGTAAAACAAGACCAGCAAAGCCGCCCGGATGTGCCGACAAATCCCGATAGGAGCTGCACATATCTCGTTCTCAGGGCACACCGGATTGTCCAAACTTCCGGTTGGCCAGCCCAGAGTTGCCCCTGGTGGCCACCGGCGGTTGACAGGTTGGACCAACACTCACGACGAGCACTGGCCCGGGGGGGGGGGGATAAAATAAAGATGACCCTCGAGAGTGCGACTCCCAAGGGAAAAAGGGCTAGGTGAGGCAAATGTAAAACCAAGGTTGGGCCTTGCTGGAGGAGTTTTATTCAAAGCGAACTGTCAAGGGCGTCCCATAAATCACCCGACCACATAAGGAACGCAAAATCCGGGAACATAACACCGGTATGACGGAAACTAGGGTGGCAAGAGTGGAACAAAACACTAGGCAAAATGCCGAGTCTTCCACCCTTTACCAAGTATATAGATGCATTAATAATATAAGAGATATTGTGATATCCCAACAAAAAACCTGTCCACCATGGAGAAATCTTCAACTTCAGCTGCAACTAGCAATGCTATAAGAGGGGTTGAGCAAAGTGGTAACATAGCCAAACAACGGTTTGCATAGGAAAGGTGTCAAAGGTTAGAGGTTCATGGCAATATGGGAGGCTTGATGAGCAACAGATAGGTAACGCGGCATAGCGATAGAACGAAGCAACTAGCATAGCAATGATAGTAGTGAGATCCAGGGTAGCGGTCATCTTGCCTGAAATCCCGCAAGGAAGAAGAACGAGTCCATGAAGAAGACGAACGGATGAAGCCGAACCAAGCGTAGAGGAACGAATCCTCACAATCACAACGAAACAGGAACTATCGAAAAGAAGCACACAACATGGTAAACACACCACACATGAACAAGGCATGATGCACGAACAAGCATGATGCAAGACAAGACTACATGAAGCTACTCATGGCAAGAGGTGATGCAAACAAGAGCAACACACCAAGGCAAGTTTAAATGAGGCCGGGAACAACATATAACAATTCCGGTAAGTCCTCATATGCATATTTCGAAATTGGTCCAGATCTGAATAAACCTTATGTTCAAGTTGTTAAACAGCAAGTTAAGATGCACAAAGATGATCTACACGAGATTATATTCAAGTTACATATAAAGTTCATTTAGTTCGGAGCTACGGCCTAGAAGATATGAGCAAAACAAGTTAAACATGGCATTGATGCAAAATGCACTCAAACATCAAGCAAACACACCAAAACAAGGATGAAATATGATAATATGAAACTATATGCAAAATCAAGCAAGTTTCATATAGAGCACACTCAAAACGAAGCAACGGTTCAACACATGCACACTATATAAGTTTAAAGGACAAGCTGTCCAAAAACAGCAACTAAGCATATTGCAAGCATCAAAGTAACATGCTACAACATCTCAACATAATAACAAAAGGCATGTGCATGATGAACAGACAAAGCATTACAAAACATGAACACTGATCTATCTCTAGAAATTACTAGAACATGCTCAAACACACATGGTAAGATTGCAAGTTATAACAAATTCAGACTTTGCAGAAAATAACATCACGATGCAATGTTTAGAGCTATCAAACAACACATTACAGGAACTTATCATGGCAAACAAAGGCATGGCATGAATCTACTGAATGCATAGATCAAAAGTCCCTTACTGACCATAAGCCAAAAAGGATCAGAAAATATGATGGCACCCACGTAAACATAGCAAGTTATTATACAGATTCAAACATGGCAGAAATAGAATTATGAAGGCATGTAGATGAGCTTGTGCAACTCACTACAGAGCAATACATGGCATGGTAAGCACCCAACAGTAAGAAGGCCTATTCGTGAAGCTAAACATGGCAAGAGCAAGGTCATAGGGTGCATGGATCACTAGCAAAACACATGGAAACAACTGAACTTAATGTTAACAGGCTGACAGCAACATTATGAAGCAACTTTAGAGCAAGATATGAACAAGGTACAGCAAGCTATAAATGCAACCAGGGGCATGTATGGTTAAAGGATGACATGTAGATCAAAACATGTTTATAGAACATCTCCAGATTATGCATAGAATGACTAGTAGCAACATGTTTATATAGCATCACAAAATAACAGATTCAGCCTAGCAAAACAGCAACATCATGTACCGTACTTAACAAGCTCGATTCACTCACCACAAGTCATTGCATGACAAGATAAGCATAGCATCATCAAGATGACAAGTTTGTGAAACAAACCAAATCAAGAACATGTTCATAGCATGCAAGGATCAGCTATAGCAAGCTTGGCCAAATTGAATAACACGTAAACAATCTGCCAGGAAACATTTTGAAGCAAAAGTAGAGCACGAAAATGACATGCTAGACTACTCCATAATTGCAACAAAGGGCATGGATGGATAGACAACAACCATATGTTCGAAACACCCTTACTGAAGTAACTCAAAATATGCATGGATCTCCCTGTAGCATCATGTTTACATGGCATCAAAATAATAGCAGAACAGGGACTAAAACAGCAACATCATGATGCCTAGTTTGCATGCTTGTGCTAGTCACCATATTGATCACCAAAATACATGGTAAGCACCTCTGTAAAGAAGACATAGCATATATCAAAACACATGAAGACATAAACCTCATAGGATGCACACATCAATCATGGCAAAAATGACAAAAGAGCTCATTCTGATAACAGACAGCAGAAAACATTATGAAGCACTCTTACGACGAAGATTCATGCATTAAGATGACCTCAAATAAATATGATTCAATGGAATGAAATGATTTACTCGTCGCGTCGAACAATTTGACATATTACATGCAGGAAACAGAGCTACGGATGCAGAGATACAACATGATGAACATGGCATGAAAATTACTGCAGATCTGGGACTTAGTCGTTTCTGGAAAAAAACGGACGAGCGCACGATAACTAAATGACGCACACGCGAGGCTTAAGCGGGGGCAGCTCACCAGCGGGCCTTGGGCCAGGAAGGAAGGAGAGGCAGGTGGGCCGGGTTGCGGGCGAGGCCACGGGGGAGGCCCACGCGGGGGAGGCGCTCGGTCGTCTCCTCCCGATCCGATCGGGGGCGAGACCAGGCAAGTCGGCGGCGGCGCCTTGGGGCTCCGGTGAGGCGCGGCCGCCGGAGGTGTGCGACGACGGCGGGGATGGGCAGATCCGGCCGGCGAGTCGCCGGATTCGGTGGTGGCGACGCGGTGACGAGCTCGGGCGGCGGAGGCACCCTGCGGGAGAGAGAGAGAGAGAGGCAGTGAGGGAGGAGGAGAGGAGGACGGCAGGCGGCGGATGGCGGCGACCTGGCTAACGGCGGGGAAGGGCGCGGAGGCGGAGGCGCGGGGGAGCGGCGCCCGCGGAGCTTGCCGGGGCGGCGACGGACGAGGCTCGGGGCGGCGCGGCCGGGCGCGGCGGCGAGGGCGCTCGCCGGTGGTGGTCGCGGGGCGGCGCGCGGGGCAGCGCCCGCGGGTCGCGGCGGCGGGGAGATGGGCCCGCGGGGGCCCGATGCTGGCCGCGCAGGCCGCGGCGGACGGGGGCTCCGGCGGGACATGTGGCGGCGGGCGATTCGCTGCGGCGGGCGGCACGGACATGTCCGGCCGGAGTTGGACATGTCCGGTGGCGGCGGGGGAAATTGCTAGGGTTTCGGGCGATTTGATCCGCGAATTTCGGGGGAGGGGCTAGTTTTATAGGTAGAGGGAGCTAGGAGAGTCCAAATGAGGCACGGTTTTCGCCCACAATTCCGTGATCGAACGAACGAGAGCATGGAGGAGAGTTAGATGGGTTTTGGGCCACTTTGGAAGGGGTGTTGGGCTGCAAAGAGGAGGCTTTACGGTTACCCGGTTAACCGTTGGAGTATCAAACGACCTCCAAATGGCATGAAACTTGACACGCGGTCTACCGGTGCTATACCAAGGCCACTTGGCAAGCCTCGTGCCATTCCGAGAACGTTTAACACCCACTCACAACGAGAGGCGAAAGGGGAACGCCGGAGGGCATAGGAGCGCCGGATTGCAAAACGGGCAACGGGGAAAAGGCTCGGATGCCTGAGACGAACACGCATGCAATGCAATGCACATGATGACATGATAACATGCAACACGCAAGCAAATGACATGGCAACAACGGCGAATAACTGGCAGACACCTGGCGCATCGGATCCGGGGCGTTACAATCTTCATCCTACGCCTCCTACGGATTGATAAACCTCAGGTCATCCACTTGAGGGAAATTTGCTACTGTCCTACAAACCTGTGCACTTGCAGGCCCAACAACGTCTATAAGAAGAAGGTTGTGTAGTATACATCAAGCCCTTTTCTGGCGCCGTTGCCGGGGAGGCTAGGTAAAGGGTACTCACACTCTGTCACTAAGCTCTTTTCTGGCGAGGCGAGTGCTTGAAGGTATATCTTTAGATCTTGCAATCGAATCTTTTTGTTTCTTGTTTTAGCACTAGTTTATTTTATAAAAGAAAACTACAAAAAAATGGAGTTAAGTTTGTCTCATACGCTTCATCTTTTTAATATCTTTCGCGAGCATGATGGAAAAGAAAATTGCGCCAAAGTGTTAGAAGAAGAATGCATTAAATTGTTTGGCACTAAATCTTTGAATGATGATCATGATTGCAATGTTGTTAGTACGAATTCTTTGAATATCCATGATGCTAATGATGATTGCACTAGTTATGATGAAAATATCTCTTATGAACATGTCAACTTTTGTGGAGTGCATGTTTGCATGAACACACCAAATAGAGAAGATATTTATTGCAAGAGGCATAAGTACTTAGAAACCAAATTGTTGCAAGAAGAGCTAGATGAATGTGCTGAACGATTCAATATTTTTCGCGCTCCTTGTGAACTTTGCAGTGAACATGGTCATTTAAAGCTCCAATGCTATTTGTTTCATGATCAAGTCGTGTCCAAATATTGTGATAATTTGATTACCCTTGAGCATCATAAAGAGCTTAGCCTTCTTTTGGTTATGAAGAAATGAAACGTATAACTGAGGGTATTCCAAAATTTAGTCTTAATAAAATTCTTCATTTTGATCTAGAGAAGATTTATATGTATTGTGCGGAGAATTGCATTGAAAATCCTTATATTGCCAATTACCTAAAGAAAAGAAAGCAAATGGAAGATGATGAGAATACTAATGAAAGGGAAGAGGCTTCCCAATCTCCTCCTATTATTTCTTATGATGAATCAGGTAACGAGGAGGAGCTTTCTATTCAGCTAATCTCATCAATAAGGAGCTCAAAGAGGAAGGTTGAACCTACACATAATGTGAAGAAGAAAAAGAAAAGAAGGAGCAACAAAGGTAAAAAGGTATCCCTCCCAAATGATGTTGCTCCTTCTACTACTTGTGATGATGATAATTGCTATACTATTGGTGCTATCCATATTTTTAATGATGAGAGTGATTATGCTTATGATATGAAAGGGCCCAAGCTTGGGGAAGCTATGTTTGGTGAGGATGAAATATTTGAGAATTTATTTTCTGAAATTAATGTTTGTCCTAAGCTTGGGGATGATATGTTTAATGAAGATGATATTTTTAGCATCCCAAGTTTTGATATGCAAAGTTGTTATGATGATAGCCTTCCTCCTACCTATGATGATTATATTGCTGAAAGTGGGTTTGGAAGAGTGTCAACTTTATTTAGCGATTCCGCTATGTTGGGAGAGGTTTCAATCGATTATGATGAGAACGAAGTTGCTACTTATGATGATTATTGTGATGAAACTTATGCTATAAAAGTAGTGATGATTATACTTACAAATCTTGTCATGATTATGATTACCCTTTTTCTGAACATTACTCTTTTAATGTGGAAACAATTTTTTAGTGTTCAAGTCTCTTATGATACTCCCACTATTCCGAATGAGAAGAAATTTGCTTATATTGAGAATAGTAATTTTTCTATGCTTGTAGATCATGAAAAGAATGTTTTAGGTGCTGGTTATGTTGTTGAATTCATTCATGATGCTACTGAAAATTATTATGAGAGAGGAACATATGCTTGTAGGAATTGCAATAATATCAAGTTTCCTCTCTATGTGCTTAAATTCTTGAAGCTTTGCTTGTTGTACCTTCCTATGCTAGTTGATTATTGTTCCCATAAGTTGTTTGCTCACAAAATCCCTATGCATAGGAAGTGGGTTAGACTTAAATGTGCTAGTCATATGGTTCATGATGCTCCCGTTATGTTTCAATTCTTATCTTTTATGTAAGCATCATTGTCATCATCATGCCTAGCTAGAAAGGCATTAAAGAAAAGCGCTTGTTGGGAGACAACCCAATATTTATCCTTACTGTTTTTGTGTGTCCACATGATTATGCTACTGTATTAATCATGTTTTATAGCTTTTTTTCAATAAAGTGCCAAGTAGAACCTTTGGGAAGACTTGGGTGAAGTTTATATGATCTTGCTGTAGAAAACAGAAACTTTAGCACTCACGAGATTAGCTGCCATTTTTTACTGGAGAGTGATTTTAGGTTGATTCTTTTTTAAGATAATTAATAGACAAATTGTTCAGGTCCATCAATTTATTTCATAATTTTTGGGGTTCCAGAAGTTACGTTTGATACAGATTACTACAGACTGTTCTGTTTTTGACAGATTCTGTTTTCATTGTGTTGTTTGCTTATTTTGATACATCTATGGCTAGTATTAAGTGGTATGAACCATAGAGGAGTTGGAATACAGTAGGATTTACACTACTATGAATTTAGAATGAGTTCATTACAGTACCTAAGTAGTGGTTTTATTTTCTTATACTAACGGAGCTTACGAGTTTTGTGTTAAGTTTTGTGTGGTTGAAGTTTTCAAGTTTTGGGTAAAGATTCGATGGACTATGGAATCAGGAGTGGCAAGAGCCTAAGCTTGGGGATGCCCAAGGCACCCCAAGGTAATATTCAAGGACAACCAAGAGCCTAAGCTTGGGGACGCCCCGGAAGGCATCCCCTCTTTCGTCTTCGTCTATCGATAACTTTACTTGGAGCTATATTTTTATTCACCACATGATATGTGTTTTGCTTGGAGCGTCAATTTATTTTGTTAGTTTTTTCTTGATGTTAGTTAGAATAATGTTTTGCATCTTTAGTTTCAATAAGAAAGTCGAGGATAGCCTTTGCCATGCTTATTTTGCTAGTATACATGTTGCTGTTTGAAAACAGAAAGTTTACCGCTGTTGCAAAAATTCCTCAGAAAAGTAAGAGAATGTTATAACGTTGAATCTTTTTGCATATTAAGTTCTGATAAATTTATTACAGTGGGAATTTTAGTTCATAATTTTTGGAGTCAGGAAAGTATTGATACTCTTGCATTCTTTACAGACTGTACTGTTTTGACAGATTGCTGTTACGGTTGCATTGTTTGCATATATTTGCTTGTTTAATGATTCTATTTGAGGATAGGAGTATTAAATATGCAGAGGCATTTAGTATTAAATGTTTAATAATAATTTTAGTGATTTGTTACAGTAGAAGATGATAAGGTTTTGCATTGGTTTATACTAACCTATCTTACGAGTTCTTGTTGAGTTTGTCGTGAATGAAGCTTTTGATAAAAAGAAGAGAAACCATGATATGAGAGGAATTAAGGAGACACAAAAGTTCAAGCTTGGGGATGCCCAAGGCACCCCAAGATAATATTTCAAGAAGTCTCAAGCATCTAAGCTTGGGGATGCCCCGGTAGGCATCCCACCTTTCTTCCTCAACAACTATCGGTTAGTATCGGTTGAGTCTAAGTTTTTGCTTCTTCACATTAGTTGTGCTATCCTTGCATTGTAGTTTTATTTAGCTTTTCTTGCTGTTTGAATAAGTATCAAGATCTGAAATTCTTTAATGAGAGAGATCCATACGCAAATTGGAATTTGCTAGAATACTCTATGTGCTTCACTTATATCTTTTGAGCGTGATAATTTTTGCTCTAGTGCTTCACTTAGATCTTTTAGAGCACGATGGTGGATTTGTTTTAAAAAAACTATTGAACTCTCATGCTTCACTTAGATTATTTTGAGAGTCGTTAATAGCATGGTAATTTGCTTAATATTAATATACTTGGTATTCAAGATATGTGAAACTTTCTTATGAGTGTGTTGAATACTAAGATAAGTTTGATGCTTGATAGTTGTTTTGAGATATGGAGGTGATAATATCAAAGAAATGCTAGTTGGGGTGATCATGAATTTAAAGAATGCTTGACTTCAAGTTTGTGATTCCCGTAGCATGCACGTATGGTGAACCGCTTTGTGATGAAGTCGGAGCACAATTTTATTTATTGATTGTCTTCCTTATGAGTGGCAGTCGGGGACAAGCGATGGTCTTTTCCTACCAATCTATCCCCCTAGGAGTATGCGTTTAGTGCTTTGGTTTTTGATGACTTCTAAATTTTTGCAACAAGTGCATGAGTTCTTTTGATTAATGTTGAGTCCATGGATTATACACACTCTCACCCTTCCACCATTGCTAGCCTCTCTAATACCACACACTTTTCGCCGGTATCATACACCCACCATATACCTTCCTCAAAACAGCCACCATATCTACCTATCATGGCATTTCCATAGCAATTCCGAGATATATTGCCATGCAACTCTCCACCGTTCCGCTCATATGACACACATTACTTTTTTCATATTGCTTTTTGCATGAACATGTAGTTGACATTGTATTTGTGGCAAAGCCACCGTTCATAATTCTGTCATACATGTCACTCTTGATTCATTGCATATCCCGGTACACCGCCGGAGGCATTCATATAGAGTCATATTTTGTTCTAGTATTGAGTTGTAATTGTTGAGTTGTAAGAAAAAATAAAAGTCTGATGATCATCATTATTAGAGCATTGTCCCAGTAAGGAAAGAATGATGGAGACTATGATTCCCCCATAAGTCGGGATGAGACTCCGGACTTTATGAAAAATAAAATAGGCCAAAGAATCCCAAATAAAAAAAGGAGTGGCCATAAAAAAATAGAAAAGAGAAAAAAATAGAAAGGCCAAATAAAAAATGAGAGAAAAAGAGAGAAGGGACAATGCTACTATCCTTTTTCCACACTTGTGCTTCAAAGTAGCACCGTGATCTTCATAATAGAGAGTCTCATATGTTGTCACTTTCATATACTAGTGGGAATTTTTCATTATAGAACTTGGCTTGTATATTCCAATGATGGGCTTCCTCAAAAGTGCCCTAGCTCTTCGTGAGCAAGCAAGTTGGATGCACACCCACTTAGTTTCTTTTTGAGCTTTCATATACTTATAGCTCTAGTGCATCCGTTGCATGGCAATCCCTACTCCCTCACATCGATATCTATTGATGGGCATCTCCATAGCCCATTGATACGCCTAGTTGATGTGAGACTATCTTCTCCTTTTTTGTCTTCTCCACAACCACCATTCTATTCCACCTATAGTGCTATGTCCATGGCTCACGCTCATGTATTGCGTGAAAGTTAAAAAAGTTTGAGATTATTAAAGTATGAAACAATTGCTTGGCTCGTCATCGGGGTTGTGCATGATTAAATACTTTGTGTGATGAAGATAGAGCTTAGCCAGACTATATGATTTTGTAGGGATAACTTTCTTTAACCATGCTATTTTGAGAAGACATGATTACTTTGATTAGTATGCTTGAAGTATTATTACTTTTATGTCAATATGTACTTTTGTCTTGAATCTTTCGGATCTGAATATTCATGTCACAATTAAGAAGATTTACATTGAAATTATGCCCAAGTATCACTCTGCATCAAAAATTCCTTTTTATCATTTACCTACTCGAGGACGAGCAGGAATTAAGCTTGGGGATGCTTGATACGTCTCCAACGTATCTATAATTTTTGATTGCTCCATGCTACTTTATTTACTGTTTCAGGCAATATTGGGCTTTAATATCCACTTTTATATTATTTTTGGGCTAACCTATTAACCGGAGGCCTAGCCCAGATTTGCTGTTTTATGCCTATTTAAGTGTTTCGAGGAAAAAGAATATCAGACGGAGTCAAAACAGAACGAAATCAACTGGAGAAGTTATTTTTGGAAGGAAAGCTACCAGATGGACTTGGACCCCATGTCAGGAGCCAAGGGAGGTGCTCACGAGGGTGGGGGGCGCCCCCTGGGCGCGCCCCCCTACCTCGTGGGACCCCCGTTGAAGGAAATATGCCCTAGAGGCAATAATAAAGTTATTATTTATTTCCTTATATCATGATAAATGTTTATTATTCATGCTAGAATTGTATTAACCGGAAACATAATACATGTGTGAATACATAGACAAACATAGTGTCACTAGTATGCCTCTACTTGACTAGCTCGTTTATCAAAGATGGTTATGTTTCCTAACCATGGACAAAAGAGTTGTCATTTGATTAACGGGATCACATCATTAGGATAATGATGTGATTGACTTGACCCATTCCGTTAGCTTAGCACTTGATCGTTTAGTATGTTGCTATTGCTTTCTTCATGACTTGTACATGTTCCTATAACTATGAGATTATGCAACTCCCGTTTACCGGTGGAACACTTTGGGTGCTACCAAACGTCACAACGTAACTGGGTGATTATAAAGGAGTACTACAGGTGTCTCCGAAGGTACATGTTGAGTTGGCATATTTCGAGATTAGGTTTTGTCACTCCGATTGTCGGAGAGGTATCTCTGGGCCCTCTCGGTAATGGACATCACAATAAGCCTTGCAAGCAATGTGACCAATGAGATGGTTACGGGATGATACATTACGTAACGAGTAAAGAGACTTGCCGATAACGAGATTGACCTAGGTATTAGATACCGACGATCAAATCTCGGGCAAGTAACATACCGATGACAAAAGGAACAAAGTATGTTGTTATGCGGTTTGACCGATAAAGATCTTCATAGAATATGTAGGAGCCAATATGGGCATCCAGGTTCCGCTATTGGTTATTGATCAAGAATAGTTCTAGGTCATGTCTACATAGTTCTCGAACCCGTAGGGTCCGCACGCTTAAGGTTTCGATGACAGTTATATTATGAGTTTATGAGTATTGATGTACCTAAGGAGTTCGGTGTCCCGGATGAGATCGGGGACATGACGAGGAGTCTCGAAATGGTCGAGACGTAAAGATCGATATATTGGACGACTATATTCGGAGTTCGGAAAGGTTCCGAATGATTCGGGTATTTTTCGGAGTACCGGGTAGTTACGGGAGAAGCAATGGGCCTTAATGGGCTTTAGTGGGAAGAGGAGAAAGGGCCAAGGGGCTGCTGCGCCCCCCTCCCCTCTAGTCCGAATTGGACTAGGGAAAAGGGGGCCGGCCACCTTTCCTTCTCCTCCACTTCCTTCTCCCTTCCTCCCCTCTTGGTGGACTCCTACTAGGACTTGGAGTCCTAGTAGGACTCCACATCCTGGCCGCACCTATTGCCTTGGCCGGCCTCCTCCTCCTCCCTCCTTTATATACGGGGGCAGGGGGGCACCCCATGAGACAAAAAGTTGATCTACGGATCGTTCCTTACCCGTGTGCGGTGCCCCCTTCCACCATATTCCACCTCGGTCATATCGTCGCGGAGTTTAGGCGAAGCCCTGCACCGGTAGAGCATCATCATCGTCACCACGCCGTCGTGCTGACGGAACTCATCCCCGAAGCTTTGCTGGATCGGAGCCCGGGGATCGTCATCGAGCTGAACATGTGCTGAACTCGGAGGTGCCGTACGTTCGGTACTTGGATCGGCCGGATCGTGAAGACGTATGACTACATCAACCGCGTTGTCATAACGCTTCCGCTTACGGTCTACGAGGGTACGTGGACAACACTCTCTCCTCTCGTTGCTATGCCATCACCATGATCTTGCGTGTGCGTAGGATTTTTTTTGAAATTACTATGTTCCCCAACAGTGGTATCAGAGCCTAGGTTTTATGTGTTGATGTTATATGCACGAGTAGAACACAAGTGAGTTGTGGGCGATACAAGTCATACTGCTTACCAGCATGTTATACTTTGGTTCGGCGGTATTGTGAGATGAAGCGGCCCGGACCGACATTACGCGTACGCTTACGCAAGACTGGTTTCACCGTTGCGAGCACTCGTGCTTAAAGGTGGCTGGCGGGTGTCTGTCTCTCTCACTTTAGCTGAATCGAGTGTGGCTACGCCCGGTCCTTGCGAAGGTTAAAACAACACCAACTTGACGAACTATCGTTGTGGTTTTTATGCGTAGATAAGAACGGTTCTTGCTAAAGCCCGTAGCAGCCACGTAAAATTTGCAACAACAAAGTAGAGGACGTCTAACTTGTTTTTGCAGGGCATGTTGTGATGTGATATGGTCAAGACGTGATGCTATATTTTATTGTATGAGATGATCATGTTTTGTAACCGAAGTTATCGGCAACTGGCAGGAGCCATATGGTTGTCGCTTTATTGTATGAAATGCAAACGCCCTGTAATTGCTTTACTTTATCTCTAAGCGGTAGCGATAGTCGTAGAAGCAATAGATGGCGTAACGACAACGATGCTACGATGGAGATCAAGGTGTCGCGCCGGTGACGATGGTGATCACGACGGTGCTTCGAAGATGGAGATCACAAGCACAAGATGATGATGGCCATATCATATCACTTATATTGATTGCATGTGATGTTTATCCTTTATGCATCTTATCTTGCTTTGATTGACGGTAGCATTTTAAGATGATCTCTCACTAATAATCAAGAAGTGTTCTCCCTGAGTATGCACTGTTGCGAAAGTTCTTCGTGCTGAGACACCACGTGATGATCGGGTGTGATAGGCTCTACGTTCAAATACAACGGGTGCAAAACAGTTGCACACGCGGAATACTCAGGTCATACTTGACGAGCCTAGCATATACAGATATGGCCTCGGAACACGGAGACCGAAAGGTCGAGCGTGAATCATATAGTAGATATGATCAACATAGTGATGTTCACCATTGAGACTACTCCATCTCACATGATGATCGGACATGGTTTAGTTGATTTGGATCACGTGATCACTTAGATGTCTAGAGAGATGTCTATCTAAGTGGGAGTTCTTAAGTAATATGATTAATTGAACTTAAATTTATCATGAACTTAGTCCTGGTAGTATTTTGCAAATTATGTTGTAGATCAATAGCTTGCGTTGTTGCTTTCATATGTTTATTTTGATATGTTCCTAGAGAAAATTGTGTTGAAAGATGTTAGTAGCAATGATGCGGATTGGATCCGTGATCTGAGGTTTATCCTCATTCCTGCACAGAAGAATTATGTCCTTAATGCACCGCTAGGTGACAGACCTATTGCAGGAGCAGACGCAGACATTATGAACGTTTGGCTAGCTCAATATGATGACTACTTGATAGTTTAGTGCACCATGCTTAACGGCTTAGAATCGGGACTTCAAAGATGTTTTGAACGTCATGGACCATATGAGATGTTCCAGGAATTGAAGTTAATATTTCAAGCAAATACCCGAGTTGAGAGATATGAAGTCTCCAACAAGTTCTATAGCTAAAAGATGGAGGAGAATCGCTCAACTAGGGAACATGTGCTCAGATTGTCTGGGTACTTCAATCGCTTGAATCAAGTGGGAGTTAATATTCCAGATAAGATAGTGATTGACAGAATTCTCTAGTCACCATCACTAAGTTACTTGAACTTCGTGATGAACTATAGTATGCAAGGGATGACGAAAACGTTTCCCAATCTCTTCGTGATGTTGAAATCGACGAAGGTAGAAATCAAGAAAGAGCATCAAGTGTTGATGGTTGACAAGATCACTAGTTTCAAGAAAAGGGCAAAGGGAAAGAAAGGGAACTTCAAGCAGAATGGCAAGCAAGTTGTCACTCCCACGAAGAAACCCAAAGCTGGACCGAAGCCTGAAACTGAGTGATTATACCTCAAAGTAAATGGTCACTAGAAGCGGAAATGCCTTGAATATTTGGTGGATAAGAAGGATGGCAAAGTGAAGAAGGGTATATTTGATATACATGTTATTGATGTGTACCTTACTAGTGTTTATAGTAACCCCTGAGTATTTGATACTTGTTCGGTTGCTAAGATTAGTAACTTGAAACAGGAGTTACAGAATAAACAGAAACTAGTTGAGGGTGAAGTGACGATGTGTGTTGGAAGTGGTTCCAAGATTGATATGATCATCATCGCACACTCCCTATACTTTCGGGATTAGTGTTAAACCTAAATAAATGTTATTTGGCGTTTGCGTTGAGCATGAATATGATTTGATCATGTTTATTGCAATACGGTTATTCATTTAAAGTCAAAGAATAATTGTTATTCTGTTTACATGAATAAAGCCTTCGATGGTCATACACCCAATGAAAATAATTTGTTGGATCTCGATCGTAGTGATACACATAATCATAATTTTGATGCCAAAAGATGCAAAGTTGATAATGACAGTGCAACTTATTTGTGGCACTGCCGTTTGGGTCATATCGGTGTAAAGCGCATGAAGAAATTCCATAAAGATGGATTTTTGGAATCACTTGGTTATGAATCATTTGATGCTTGCGAACCGTGCCTTTTGGGCAAGATGACTAAAACTCCGTTCTCCGGAACAATGGAACGAGCTAGTGACTTATTGAAAATAATACATACAGATGTATGCGGTCCAATGAGTGTTGATGCTCGTGGCGGGTATCGTTATTTTCTGACCTTCACAAGATGAATTGAGCAGATATGAGTATATCTACTTAATGAAGCACAAGTCTGAAACATTTGAAAAGTTCAAAGAATTTCAGAGTGAAGTGGAGAATCATCGTAACAAGAAAATAAAGTTTCTGAAATTTGATCGCAGAGACAAATATTTGAGTTACGAGTTTGGTTTTCAATTAAAACAATGTGGAATAGTTTCACAAACTCATGCCACCTAGAACACCACAATGTAATGGTGTGTCCGAACGTCGTAATCGTACTTTACTAGATATGGTGCGATCTATGATGTCTCTTATCGGTTTACCACTATCGTTTTGGGGTTATGCATTAGAGACAACTGCATTCACGTTTAATAGGGCACCATCTAAATCCGTTGAGACGACACCGTATGAACTATGGTTTAACAGTAAACCTAAGCTGTCGTTTCTTAAAGTTTGGAGTTGTGAAGCTTATGTGAAAAAGTTTTCACGTGATAAGCTCGAACCCAAATCGGAGAAGTGCGTCTTCATAGAATACCCAAAGGTAACTATTGGGTACACCTTCTATCACAGATCCGAAGGCAAGTTATTCGTTGCTAAGATGGATCCTTTCTAGAGAAGAAGTTTCTCTCGGAAGAAGTGAGTGGGAGGAAAGTAGAACTTGATGAGGTAACTGTACCTGCTCCCTTATTGGAAAGTAGTTCATCACAGAAATCTGTTCCTGTGACTACTACACCAATTAGTGAGGAAGTTAATGATGATGATCATGAAACTTCAGATTAAGTTACTACAGAACCTCGTAGGTCTTACAGAGTAAGATCCGCACCAGAGTGGTATGGTAATCCTATTCTGGAAGTTATGTTACTAGACCATGACGAACCTACGAACTATGAAGAAGCGATGGTGAGCTCAGATTCCGCAAAATGGCTTGAGGCCATGAGATCTGAGATAAGATCCATGTATGAAAACAAAGTATGGACTTTGATTGACTTGCCCATTGATCGGCGAGACATTGAGATTAAATGGATCTTCAAGAGGAAGACAGACGCTGATAGTGTTACTATCTACAAATCTAGAATTGTCGCAAAAGGTTTTCGACAAGTTCAAGGTGTTGACTACGATGAGAGTTTTTCACTCGTATCTATGCTTAAGTCTGTCTGAATCATGTTAGCAATTGCCGCATTTTATGAAATCTGGCAAATGGATAAACAAAACTGCATTCCTTAATGGTTTTCTTAAAGAAGAGTTGTATATGATGCAACCAGAAGGTTTTGTCAATCCTAAAGGTGCTAACAAATTGTGCAAGCTCCAGCGATCCATCTATGGACTGGTGCAAGCATCTCGGAGTTGGAATATATGCTTTGATGAGTTGATCAAAGCATATGGTTTTATACAGACTTTTGAAGAAGCCTGTATTTAAAAAAAGTGAGTGGGAGCTCTGTAGCATTTCTGATATTATATGTGCAAGACATATTGTTGATTGGAAATGATATAGAATTTCTAGATAGCATAAAAGGATACTTGAATAAAAAGTTTTTCAATGAAAGACCTCGGTGAAGCTGCTTACACATTGAGCATCAAGATCTATATAGATAGATCAAGACGCTTGATAAGATTTTTCCAATGAGTACATACCTTGATAAATTTTTGAAATAGTTCAAAATGGAACAGTCAAAGAAGGAGTTCTTGCCTGTGTTACAAGGTGTGAAGTTGAGTAAGACTCAAGACCCGACCATTGCAGAAAATAGAAAGAGAATGAAAAGTCATTCCCTATGCCTCAGTCATAGGTTCTATAAAGTATGCTATGCTATGAACCAGACCTATTGTAATACCTTGGCAAAGGAATACAATTTTGATCTAATAGTAGATCACTGGACATGGGTCAAAGAATATCCTTAGTGAAGACTAAGGAGATGTTTCTCGATTATGGAGGTGATAAAAGAGCCCGTCGTAAAAGTTACAACGATGCAAGCTTTTACACCAATCCAGATGACTCTAAGTCTCAATCTGGATACATATTGAAAGTGGGAGCAATTAGCTATAGTAGCTCTGTGCCGAGCATTGTGGACATAGAATATTTGCAAAATACATACGGCTCTGAATATGACAGACCCGTTGACTAAGCTTCTCTCACGAGCAAAACATGATCATACCTTAGTACTCTTTTGGGTGTTAATCACATAGCGATGTGAACTAGATTATTGACTCTAGTAAACCCTTTGGGTGTTGATCACATGATGATGTGAACTATGGGTATTAATCACATGCAGATGTGAATATTGGTGTTAAATCACATAGCAATGTAAACTAGATTATTGACTCTAGTGCAAGTGGGAGACTGAAGGAAATATGCCCTAGAGGTAATAATAAAGTTATTATTTATTTCCTTATATCATGATAAATGTTTATTATTCATGCTAGAATTGTATTAACCGGAAACATAATACATGTGTGAATACATAGACAAACATAGTGTCACTAGTATGCCTCTACTTGACTAGCTCGTTTATCAAATATGGTTATGTTTCCTAACCATGGACAAAAGAGTTGTCATTTGATTAACGGGATCACATCATTAGGAGAATGATGTGATTGACTTGACCCATTCCGTTAGCTTAGCACTTGATCGTTTAGTATGTTGCTATTGCTTTCTTCATGACTTGTACATGTTCCTGTAACTATGAGATTATGCAACTCCCGTTTACCGGTGGAACACTTTGGGTGCTACTAAACGTCACAACATAACTGGGTGATTATAAAGGAGTACTACAGGTGTCTCCGAAGGTACATGTTGAGTTGGCGTATTTCGAGATTAGGTTTTGTCACTCTGATTGTCGGAGAGGTATCTCTGGGCCCTCTCGGTAATGCACATCACAATAAGCCTTGCAAGCAATGTGACCAATGAGATGGTTACGGGATGATACATTACGTAACGAGTAAAGAGACTTGCCGGTAACGAGATTGAACTAGGTATTAGATACCGACGATCAAATCTCGGGCAAGTAACATACCGATGACAAAGGGAACAAAGTATGTTGTTATGCGGTTTGACCGATAAAGATCTTCGTAGAATATGTAGGAGCCAATATGGGCATCCAGGTTCCGCTATTGGTTATTGACCAAGAATAGTTCTAGGTCATGTCTACATAGTTCTCGAACCCGTAGGGTCCGCACGCTTAAGGTTTCGATGACAGTTATATTATGAGTTTATGAGTTTTGATGTACCGAAGGAGTTCGGAGTCCCGGATGAGATCGGGGACATGACGAGAAGTCTCGAAATGGTCGAGACGTAAAGATCGATATATTGGACGACTATATTCGGAGTTCGGAAAGGTTCCGAATGATTCGGGTATTTTTCGGAGTACCGGGTAGTTACGGGAGAAGCAATGGGCCTTGATGGGTTTAGTGGGAAGAGGAGAAAGGGCCAAGGGGCTGCTGCGCCCCCCCTCCCCTCTAGTCCTAATTGGACTAGGGAAAAGGGGGCCGGCCACCTTTCCTTCTCCTCCACTTCCTTCTCCCTTCCTCCCCTCTTGGTGGACTCCTACTAGGACTTGGAGTCCTAGTAGGACTCCACATCCTGGCCGCACCTATTGCCTTGGCCGGCCTCCTCCTCCTCCCTCCTTTATATACGGGGGCAGGGGGGCACCCCATGAGACAAAAAGTTGATCTACGGATCGTTCCTTAGCCGTGTGCGGTGCCCCCCTCCACCATATTCCACCTCGGTCATATCGTCGCGGAGTTTAGGCGAAGCCCTACGCCGGTAGAGCATCATCATCGTCACCATGCCGTCGTGCTGACGGAACTCATCCCCAAAGCTTTGCTGGATCGGAGCCCGGGGATCATCATCGAGCTGAACGTGTGCTGAACTCGGAGGTGCCGTACGTTCGGTACTTGGATCGGTCGGATCGTGAAGACGTACGACTACATCAACCGCGTTGTCATAACGCTTCCGCTTACGGTCTACGACGGTACATGGACAACACTCTCTCCTCTCGTTGCTATGCCATCACCATGATCTTGCGTGTGCGTAGGAATTTTTTTTGAAATTACTACGTTCCCCAACACCCGTAGCTCCACCGACGTACTTCCTGCACCCATATATACCTACGTACCCAAAAACTTCCAGAACAGAAGCTAGATCGGGAGTTCCGCCGCCGCAAGCCTCTGTAGCCACCAAAAACCAATCGGGACCCTGTTCCGACACCCTGTCGGAGGGGGATCCCATCACCGGAGGCCATCTTCATCATCCCGGCGCTATCCATGACTAGGAGGGAGTAGTTCACCCTCGGGGCTGAGGGTATGTACCAGTAGCTATGTGTTTGATCTCTCTCTCTCGTGTTCTCTCTCGTGTTCCCTCTATGGCACGATCTTGATGTATCCCGAGCTTTGCTATTGTAGTTGGATCTTATGATGTTTCTCCCCCTCTACTCTCTCGTGATGAATTGAGTTTCCCCTTTGAAGTTATCTTATCGGATTGAGTCTTTTATGAGAACACTTGATGTATGTCTTGCGATCCACTTGATGTATGTCTTGCGATCCACTTGATGTATGTTTTGGTGATCAACTTGCGGGTTTCGTGACATTGGGAACCTATGCATAGGGGTTGGCACACGTTCTTGACTCTCCGGTGGTAGCTTTGGGGCACTCTTTAAAGTACTTTTATGTTGGTTGGATGAATCTGAGATTGTGTGACGCATATCGTATAAACATGCCCACGGATACTTGAGGTGACAATGGAGTATCTAGGTGACATTAGGGTTTTGGTTGATTTGTGTCTTAAGGTGTTATTCTAGTATGAACTCTATGATGGATTGAGCGGAAAGAATAGCTTTATGTTATTTTACTACGAACTCTTGAATAGATAGAACAGAAAGGATAACTTTGAGGTGGTTTCATACTCTACCATAATCTCTACGTTTGTTCTCCGCTATTAGTGGCTTTGGAGTGACTCTTTGTTGCATGTTGAGGGCTTGTTATATGATCTATCTATGTTATTATTGTTGAGAGAACTTGCACTAGTGAAAGTATGAACCCTAGGCCTTGTTTCCTATCATTGCAATACCATTTACGCTCACTTTTATCGCTCGCTACCTTGCTGTTTTTATTATTTCAGATTACAAATACCTTTATCTACTATCTATTTTGCACTTTTATCACCATCTCTTCGCCGAACTAGTGCACCTATACAATTTACCATTGTATTGGATGTGTTGGGGACACAAGAGACTCTTTGTTATTTGGTTGCAGGGTTGTTTGAGAGAGACCATCTTCATCCTACGCCTCCTACGGATTGATAAACCTTAGGTCATCCACTTGAGAGAAATTTGCTACTGTCCTACAAACCTGTGCACTTGCAGGCCCAACAACGTCTACAAGAAGAAGGTTGTGTAGTAGACATCAAGCGCCCTGCACCCCGGTCATCCTGCCCGGCACTAACGTCGTCGCGCTTGTCGCCGCGGTAGCCACGCCCCCCCCCCGCCACCAGCCATTGCTGGAGTCCGCATCGGGGATGCCGCAAGCTCCGCGAATGATTAGCCGTCGCCTCCAACCTTGCCGCGCCACCAGTGAAAGGAGGAAGGAGGACTGGATCTAGGGTTTTTGGCGCCGCCCAGAGATGGGAAAGGGCAGAGTCTAGGTCAAGAGGACGATAGGGTTTGGGATTTTATACCTGCAGCGCCCGTGTTGCTTCTCTCATGGCGGCCAGGATCTCCGTCCACATGGGCAACATCCGCCATGGGTGGTGGGGTGCCGCCCCTTGGCCCCGCACCCAACAGCCTCGGGTCGTTTGACCTCCTCGGTGCGGCGCGACCGTGTACCCCTCCCCATCCCCCTCGCATCATGACGTGATGGGCCGCCCGGCTCGAACGCCGGCGCCGCCAAGGTCACCGGAATCCTGTCCCAAACCCTGGCAAAAAAAAACACGGGATCGACACGATATGGCCGATGTCGATAATCTCGCCCTCCCGTAGGAAACGTGCATCCACCATGCACCCCTCCCCGTTGAAAAGGACAAGGCGAAGCGCGTCGTGCCGGAGAACTATCTCGCCAACGTCGAACGTGATGGATCAAGCGGCGAGGAGATCTGCCGCGTATTTCGCCCGCCATCCCATCCTCACCGGTCAAATATGCGCACATGCTCTATTTTCTACTCCCTCTGTTCCTAAATATAGGTGTTTGTAGAGATTTCACTATGGTATACATACGAAGCAAAATTAGTGAATCTACACTCTAAAATACATCTACATACATTCATATATGATCTATAATGAAATCTCTACAAAGACTTACATTTAGGAACGGAGGGAGTATTAGGCTCTGCTTGAATGTACGAATTGAAGAGCTCTGTAGTGCGTGGTGCGTTGCAGTGCTGGTGACGTGAACGTCTTTGTACCTTGAGCGGTAATGCTTGGGAGCCACTGTGAGTTTCGTGTACAAGTAAGAGTGCGAACCCTCTTTTCCAGGGCGTCTTCAATGGTTTGGTGTAACTATGTTTGTATAGACAACAACATCATGAACCAACGCTATTGTATGCATCTATTCCAATAAGTTGTATTTCCACCGTTCGGTGATACTTGTCGAAGAAATGAATGTATTTAGACGTATTTTAGTTCTAGATACATTCATTTTTATTCATTACTTCGACAAGAATTTTTGAACCGGGGGAGTATGTAACACTAGTCTCTATAATTATATATTGTTGGTTTTTCTCTCGTTTGTTTTTTCTCTCTCTGTTTTTTTTCTTGGTTTGCAGGCTATGGCATAAAGTTTGGGAAAAGTTTAACACCGGCGTGCCGGCGGAAGCGTTGGGCCGGTCGCACGCGTGCCTTTTCGATCGAAGCACAGCGATTCGTGCCCACCTTAGGCCACGCGCATGCCCACGCGTCGTTAACTCTCTCGTTCTTATCTGTTGGGAGATGCCTCAGCCACAAATCTCGTTCCCCACTCAATTGTTTCTGTCCCAAGGAGTAGCGCCGCCGCATCGACCTCACGACAAGCGCGCATCGCGCCGCCCTGCTGCATCTACTCCTCCCCCATCTCCACTACAGCGAGCAACCTCCTCCCCATGCTTTTTTCTATCTGCTTTTGCCGCCGCGCGCAGAGACGGAGTTGCTTTCTCCCGTTCCCATCGGTACTGGGTGGGTGGCTGGCCGTGCCGCCTCGGCAGGGAGAACGGCGGCATCGCCGATGCTACAACAAGCAGTGCTAGAGACGACGACATGGCGCGCTGCAACCTGCACCGCAGGTGATGGACGCGCGCCCGATGTT